>NC_041714.1:17109426-17409426 GCF_900700375.1 Denticeps clupeoides
TTTTACCCAATATTCAGTTCTCTGGTGGGATGGGACTGTGGCCTTTAGCTTCAGTCACTTCCACATTTTCAGAGCTATAGAGGTGTATGGGCGCCCCATTCTCTGTTCAGTGATTCACAGGCGGTGAATCGTGAGCCTCTACTGAAATTTCTACATAAATGTGGCCTTAAGATGTCCTCAAAGTAGATACAGAGAACCCAATTAAAAACTAATTAGACAAAACAATTATACTTGATCACCGCCTCTTTATTGAGAAATTTTGCTGCAAAGCATCCTTTCTTCAGTTCATTTCCTTTCTTCATCTAAAAATCTCCACCAGCGTCATCTTTTGTAATGCAGAACAGAGGAACATTACATGCATGAATAAGGCCTGGCTTGTATTTATCTACTGCATGCAGTACTCCAGGATCCATCTAGAGAAGAGAGGACACGGGAGCGGGGGAAAGACAGATGTGTAGGCACAGCAGGTGGAGGAGGAGGAAGAGGAGAAGCCCAGAGTGCTAATTACAGCTCCCCCACCGTCGCCCACACACTAATCCTGGAATGTCATCTCTCCAGAGTAATGACCAGCTCTTTCCCAAATGTCCTTCTGCCACAGCACGCACACGGGTGCCAGCCAGGGCAGGGTGAGCAGGAGCAGTCCGGGGAGGATTATCAACATCAAACAACGTGGACAACATAAAATCTACTACATACTAATCAGACTAATGCTCAGGGGTGAGAGTAAGAAGGGGCATTCTGTAATAGTGCTGGAAGATTCAGTGGCACATTGATGCTTTGAACTGCCTGTGCTAATCAACCACCAGTGGGTTGTAAAGAACGTAAAAGCAGTGAATTTGGTGAGCCAAGGGCAACATGGCTTCAAGTGATCCAACGCTCCTGGGAATATCCCATATATTGGGGTCGGCGCCCTTAAAAAATAAGAACATTGAAAACCATTTCATTTACATTTACATTTACAGCATTTTTTAGACGCCCTTATCCAGTGCGACTTACAATCAGTAGTTACAGGGACAGTCCCCCCTGGAGCAATTTAGGGTTAAGTGTCTTGCTCAGGGACACAATGGTAGTAAGTGGGATTCGAACCCGGGTCTTCTGGTTCATAGGCGAGTGTGTTACCCACTAGGCTACTACCACCCTAGTATTTCAATTGAGCATAGGTCATTTATTAAACAATTGTTGTTGTAGATAACATTATTGTTCTTTTTGTATTATATACAATTAGTTTTCCACAGTCAGAATGTGAGACCACAGAGACAGTGGTTGTGGTTTTGTACCTAATGTAGAAGAGGGCACATTGTGGATTAAATCAATCAATATGTAACAGTACGTGAACACATATGTACTGAAGGCAACAATATTGCCACTTACTCATCCATTTACTCTGAAAGTTGTGATGTCATTCGGCACCAAACTAAATTGTGGGTCTGTCTCTGTGTAACTTAAGTCACTTTTTATAAGCAGAGCAAGCAGCAGACAATTAAATGCAATTAACACGATCCTAAAAGCTCATATAGTTTGTAATCAGTTGTGCAGTGTAAACTGTACAGCAATTTTGTCAAAATTTACTGAGCATTAACATCAGTGATGTTCTAAATAGTTAAAAATGTAATGTTCTGCGCTGCCTACAAAAGTTTAGTTCATCTACATGTGTCATGTGTGAGCTGCCATAGGCCGTTGCTGACGTAGCTCGTGCGCCATTGTTATGTGGGAGCTCTCAGAGGACCCAAACCTCTAAGACAAGCATCTCTGATATCAATCTGAGCGGCGTAGGATGACAAGTGGTTGCCTTTATGACCACGAGGTACATGCACAGTGGGCGGGGTTAGCGGTGGTGGCTGTTGCATGTAGGCAGCATGGTGGGTGTATGCGTCATGAGTCAATGGCGTGAGCCTGAGTGTGTGTGTGTGTGTGTGTGTGAGAGCCACTTTTGCATACCAGCACAAGACCATGAAGCCCGTAGCGCTGCCTCTAATGATTCACTGTTTCTCTCTCAGTGACCACACACAGGGGGTGGATGGGACACACACGTCAGCGCTGCACCATCACTACCTCCGCCGCTGTGTGTGTCTTACCTGCCACAATCTGTGCTGGTCAATTAATTCACTGCTCTGTAATCGTGCAATTTATCAGGTCACTTTTAATGGCTTCTAGCATTAGCCCTCAAGTTAATGGAGTTAATTGATCATGTTTCGCACACTCACATTTTAAAATGCACGATCTGATGCTGATTTCAGGCTAATGCTCTGAAATGCTCTCCTAGTGGGTAAGGAAGCTCCTAATCATCTTTGACTCCTGATCCAATGGTTGTGGGTTCAAGTCCCAAACCGTCAAGGTGCCACTGAGGTCCCCACACACTGCTCCCCGGTGCCTTTCATTGCTGCCCACTGCTCACTGAAGGAGGTGGGTTAAACGCAGAAGAGACATTTCGTTGTGTGCAGTGTGTTATGTGCAGCACAATGACAAAAACTTTCACTTTTTAAAATAAAAAGCCACTTGCCCTTCAATAGCCATGTTGTAATTAAGCGTAAACTTAGCGGTAGAAGTGAAAGTGACATTCCTCATCAAAAGGCGCGACCCGGACACATTGGCGGCGAAGTGAAGCGACCAGGAAATGGATTCTGTCAGTCTCATCCAGCCACGGCGGTGGCCTGCCTGACTGCTTCATGGCGACTTCTTTACAGAGCGCATCCATCATTAGGAGGTTCGGCTAGGCCCAGACAGCTAGGCCCATCTGAAAAAATGTGAATTTTTACATAATTTGTTAAAGCGTAACTTCAGCCCCAGCTCTGGGCCTGACTCTGCCCACTGCACAATTTTGAAAAAAAAAAATGCTAGGAAGAAGGTGAGCGGGCCTCACACATTGACATGAGCAGTAATGTGGCTTTTGTGAAACTGCATACAGTAATTTCTCATTAAAGTAAAGTCATACATTTGAGTTCATGTCATCAAAAATGGGTACGATGTGTCAGACGCACAGGGAGTCGCTGGGAGATTTTTAGCTCTTAAGGTATTCAGCGCACACTGACGCCTCATGTTCTCTAATCACTAAGCACATCTTGTTCAACTAACCTTTGAGAAAGATTTGGTTGCACAAGTTCAGGACGAGTTCAGAAGGGACGCTTTAATGAAAAGCTTTAAATTCTGTAGCAGCGCAGCTGAGCTGTACTGATCCAGCTCTGTATGATTTGGCTTTTTTTAGTCACTGTTTGAACTTTTCTACATGGCTTAAATCTGTCTCAAAGGTTTTATGGGGAATGGCATGGCAAGCAAAGGTGCAAAGGTCCAAAGGTCCGATTTGTATTCGTATATATTTGTATCTGTGTCATTTTTATTTGTGGATTAAAGTGTTAATGGCTGTGAATCATGTTTTGTTTTAACAGTGGCTGTCTCTATATGAGCTACAGAACATTTTATTGCATTTAATACAGTAACAACAAATGTGTAATGATTATGTAATAATTTCTGCGGTTAAATATTTAGAGGGCATATAGGTTATATACCGCTTGGCAAGAAACATGCGTAACAATAGACATTGAATATGATATTGCAGGAAAAATTGTTTGTTCAGAATAGGTACTAAGAGAACCTGTTCTCGTCTCATTTTAGTAATTGTTCATAACAAATCAGACAGTTCCTGCAGTTTTGTCTCTACTTGGACATATTTACTGACAATAAATATGTGCTGAAAGAATTATGTACCGGGTAACGCAGCCATTCCTACAAGTGCTGTAGTCAAATGGCAAAAATGGCACATTTTGCTACTTTAGCAAACCTGTCACGAGCGTGAGAGCTTCATGAAGTGCTCTTTTATGCATTTAGATACAACATATTTGTATCATACAAAAACATGTTTCAAATATTGGAAACAATATTCAGATTCAGTTCCAAGCCTAGTAGGTTATGTCTATGTAGAATTTTTTCTTTTTGTAATTTATCACAAGAATTGGAGATTGGTGGGGGTTGGGACTTGGTTTTCATCAGAATAGCTCCTGTGGTTTTTGAGCTACATAATTTATCACTGCATGTGATACGTTCGCCTGTGCATAGAATTTTAAAGGGCATATCAAATTTGTCTTTGACAAAGGGACTGTACATATGGACTGAGGCACAGCATCCACAAAAAAAGATCCGGAAAAGTGCACACTAACATCCCCCCATCGCAACCTCACACACATGCAGCAGAAGTATGAATGCTCCAGCCAGCTTGGTGGCTGATTCATCCTAATTAGTCGTATCGGTAATGATGAGCGCAGAGGCGTTACTCTTTTCATTCAAAGAGATGGGGAACAGAGAGAAAGGCACAGGGAGAGAGAGCGACCTCACAGCACAGGTAATTATCAGCCGTTCAAGGCACCCAGCAAAAAAAGCCTGGCACTTTAATCTCTGCCGACCTGAAAACGAAGACAACCTGAGCCGGCCTCACGGCAAGAGTCCTGCATGATGTCAGCCCCCACTGAGCCAAGCAGCATTCAAATTCTTTTTTTAATAGTGAGTGCACTTAGCAGAAAATCTTCACATTTGGTGGCTCAACATGTTTTGCACTGTGAAGTCTGGAAAATGCAGGAAAACCCTTTTCCTGACATTTTCGCTGCGTGGCTTCACCACAGCAACCGTCGCATCCACTTTCCCGACTCTTTCAAATCTCAGAAGGGGCTACGAGAAACCTCATCTCTCGCTGTATCCAGTTACATGTGCCCAGTGACAAATGGTGCATTCAGTACAAACAAGAGGCAAGGAGGAAAGAGCCAAGGGACTGAATGCTTTTCCCAATTCAGGTGGTGTTTCCATCTCCATGGGACATCTCTGGAAAAGAAAAAGCTCTGACAGACAGACGTCTGACGGATTGACGAACTGACAGACGTCTGACGGATTGTGTCACCGTGTTACCTGTTTGCAGGAGCAGTGTGACAACATGGGAATCCCTCACTCCAAAAAAATACCCGAGCATATGAATAATAGAAAGACAGGTCCCATCCAAAATGCAGATGAGGGGGGACGAAGCGACGGGATCCTGCTGGGACCGGACCGCAGCCACGCAGGGCGTCGCCAAACACCCTGCACTGTCCCGCACTGCCACCCAGAGGACATGCCGACACCAGCAACATGTACCCTGACCATCTCGACTGTTACAAATACCAACAATACAGTATGTTTGTGCGTGTTTGAATACACACAGACTGACTACATTAAAGCTAATTCAAGGGGAAAAAATGACACACTTCAGATTACACACCTTTACAAGAATAGACAGATAGATTAACAGGTTTAAAACCCCCACAAAAATGGTCAATGCCAACTGCTCTGCAACAAATCTGCTAAGGTGCCCGCTGACGGATGTGCAGCTATAAATAAATGGCACGCGGCCACACTCCTCCAAGTACATTCTGCCACCAGCGTTCAGAATCTGCACCCGTTCCACATATGAAAGCTCTGTATGCAGAACCACCATTTGAGGGCAGCTGTACCAAAAATACAAAAAAAAGAAAAAAAAAAACTGTTGTTTAAAAAGTTAATTCAGGTTCTAATAGAAAGGTGCCTGATGTACATTCTCAGTTTGTTAAATATGGGGCTGCATTGCAGCAGACGAGTCATGTTCCCCATTCTGGCCCAAAAACCAACCTACAAAAAAAATCACCTACAAGATCCTCTACATATGAAACCATGGATCCTGCATGCCAGTGCATGTTACTATGACATCTACAACTTAACATTGCTGGTGACAAGGTACACGTCTCTTTCCTTCCAACCTTCCCTGATGGACGTGAAGTGCATCTTCAAGAACGGTTTGAGGAACCCAACACAGCCTCCAGATTCTCCAATCCATTGAGACACCATCTCACAACTTACAGGGTATAAACGGTTTGCTAATGACGACTTGGTCGATGGTCATAATGTTATGGATGATCTTTGTATATGCAGAATTGAAAATGGATTATAGTCATAATCCACAAAGGCTTGAAGTATTTGGTCCTTCAGGAAACTGCTCTGTTTGTGTGTGTGTGTGTGTGTGTGTGTGTGTCTAGCCCTGATGGCTTTGTCAATACACGCTAATGAAAATGGCTATGGGTTGACCTATTGATCCACTAATGATTGGATTAATGTATGTTGTATCAGAAGTATGTAGGGTGGGGGTGAAGCAATCTCGCGTGGGTTTCATATATTTACACTTTTACTTGGTGTTCTTGCTTTTTCTTGACTTCCTGTTATTTGTTCTTTTTCTGGTTTAAAATAACTATATTTGTGAATGCTGTCTGCCTCCCATATATATGATGTAGCGTATAAGTGATTATCAATTACAATGCATACAGACAACCTTGAGAGAGTCTATGAGAGAATGTGGTGAATGTCGCTGCTTTAGTGAACCAACACATTCCTATGCACCACAGACCTTCGTTCTCCTGCTGTGACCCTGCAGACGATTCGTGAAAAAACCAGCAGGATCGTAATAGGCCCTGATTAGTCCAAACCCTGTTTGGTGAGTAAGAAGGACGAGACCAGTGGCCAGAAGATCAAAGGCAGTCTGGTTCCACACCATGGCTGACCGGTGGCGGCCGTCAGCTCTCATCATCCCAACTGCTCACGCCACACACACACACACACTAATAAAGCCAAATGGAAACTGTCAGCCAGGACGGAGCTGAGGGAAGAAGATGCATGCGTCTGGGCGGAGTCTGGAAGAGAGCAATAGAAAATCAATTACCCTACAAACACACACCGACACAAGGTGTCAGGTGACTGGTGTTGTATGCATTCTACAGTATTATCCCAGCCTCAAGTGCACAACACGAGATCCGGAGCTTTCTGTGTAACGGCACATTCACTTGTATCCCAAATGTTTATTTATAGCACCGCTCCGGAAAAAGGGTGGCTTAAGTCACTCAACAGACTAGGAAAACATACAAGCAGTTATTTCATTCAAACATTTAAGCCCGATTCTGGGATTTTCAAACTAAAAGCTCCATGCTGAAGAGATAAGACCTCAGCGAAGCCTGCAATTGTGACAAGGCTTTTATTCAAATAAGCAGAACGTTCCAGTGGTAGCCTGATGAATCCTGTTGACGGTGTCCGTGGAGACGGCGGCACTCGGCACACCGAGATTTCTGACAGGAAGAAAGAAAGCCTTGGCTCTTAAGCAGTCTAGACGTCTTTAACTATTGCGCATTATCGCTGCAGCAAACACAACGGTATAAATGCACTGCTGGGAGGGAGGTGACAGGAGACCCTTCATGGCACTGGGGCTTTTTATACCGTCGAGCACTTTTGACTTCTGTATGACAGGTAAACGACTTTTACTAACTGTGTTGCGTCAGGTATGGCAGGGTATAGTTGACTCAGCAAAGGATAACCCGGACAGAATATCAGTAACTGAAACTGGGGTTTTGGGAGGTTTCCCGCACCACATACCCCGATCAGACATAACATAAACAGTTTATGATCAGACATAATATGAACCAAAACAGTCTTGAACATTTGTGTCTGAACCTCCACTGGAAATATGAAGGTCTCTAGATCCTGGAACTACTACAAGTGGCTAGGTAGTCCTCCAAACCATTGTACATTGTGTCCAAAAAATATTTTACTTTTCTACCAATCTAATGAGCAATTTTCTCACAAACATGACCTCCACCGTTCCTCATTTTTGCTTTTTTAACATCACAGGCCGAGACTTCTCTTGCTTCGTGAGCATCCTCGTCTTTCTTAGAGAAGCCCATGCCCTCCCAGGCAGACGTGCCTGCCACCCTACACTATTAGCATTAAAATAAATTGATACAGATGGATTATGCAACTTTAAAGCAGCCTCTCCTCCCTCAGAAACATCAGCTGTCATGGCGCCAGCTGTCAGTTTGATGTGTGGTGCAGAAAGCAGGCAGCTCAGCTTTGATGTTGGAGCTTTGTGTTATCCCAAAGCCGGTCTGTTCTTGATCTACTGTATTCGGTTACATTCTCACACACATTGGTTAGCTGAATCTTACATTATGACTTTGTTTATTTCTTTCAAATGTTTTATGGCATACAAGGAAACAGACCCATAATCGCAAGGTTGCCAGTTCAAACCCCAAACCGCCAAGGTGGCACGGGGGTGCCAGTGAGAAAAGCACCATCCCCACACGCTGCTCCCCGGGTGCCTTTCATGGCTTCCTACTATTCCCTCAGGGGATGGGTTAAATGCAGAAACCACATTTCACCCCCCCCAACTAATCACTTTCACGTTTTGTTATGTTGAATTCCCCACTTGTTTGCCAAAAAAGAAATGATACATCTTCCAAAGTGACAAAAAAAAAACAAAGAACCATAAGCTTTGACCCATTTATAATATAGTAAGTTGGCAGTACCGTATTATTATTTGGTCATTATTTTTGCAATTGTAAATTCATCCATGGTTTGAGGTAAGCAATAAGTCCATTTCACCCATCAGTGTTACGAAACTTTAATTAGGGCTGGCCACATAGCATCGCAGTGTGGGAAAAATGTCATGGCTAATGCAATTGAATCTATGGCAACTTTTTTTTGTTGTTTTGTGCCCATGTGTTATGCATAATGAAGTTCACGAATTTCCCTGGTGGTGACGTAGGCATGCTTGGTCCTATAACTTTAAGATCCAGTTCAGGCCAGGAGGGGAGTGGGAAGGGGAAAAGATCACGGTACCCAAAAATAACAATTTATTTCACCTAACTGGCTATTTTCAAGGTATGTAGAGGGATATGTGCAAATGCATGGATGAGAGTACAGAACCAGCTTTTCCCTATCATTTTGTCATTTATTTATTATTATTCTTTGACATGCAGAACTTCTGCATTTCATCATATTCAAGTTTCTGAATGTACTGGTGTATATTGGGAGCATTTTTTGGCGCCCACAACACACTGCATTCACAGAAGCTGTTCTCAAACACGACCCTAACCTAAATGTTACTTAACAAAATACATGTACTCTCCTTTGTTCGAAAATAAAAGTACAATATTTCTCCATTACTGTGCTAAATTAATACAACACGATAGTCCATCAGTGCAGCAGGCTCGTTTACCACCAACAGGCACCCTGCCCACCCTCTGCCAGCTCTCTGCAGCCCCCCAGTGGGCAGAGACTGTGGAAAGGTTCTTCACTGAGAGCTGCAGCAGAGGTCAGCGTTCTCTGTGGCCCGTGGAGTACCCCGCTGGGCATCTGCAGATGTTGTTAAGCAGGAACAGGCTGGAAGGGCCCGGAGGAACTGGGCTCGGAGCTTCGGAGCCGCACAGAGCATCTGTGTGCCCCGCTGTACAGATGTTGCACTGGGAGGGCCCTTCGTGAACATGTGTCCAGGTGTCAAATGAACAGTGACCCTGAGGTTATTCTCTTCTTTCTGTCTCTCCCTAACACACACACACACACACACACACCAATTTATATGCAATAAGATTTAATAGCCAATAAAAGCTATACTCTGCAAGACTAATATAGTCCATATCTGATGTAAGTTCCTGTCTCCTTTATACATAAAACAATGACATTTATTAAAAAATCAGAAATGATAGTTTGGGAGTCATTTACACATATACATTGATATAAACCTAATATTTTTGTCAAGAAAAGGTATTGAGTAAAAAAGGGCTGAAACATTCAGGTACTTGGCAACAGAGCTCACACTGGAGACAGAAACAATAAGTGAGAAATTGTGAACGAGTGAGATCTTTGGTTACAAAAGCTAGTCTTTTGGGTGACAGAAACAAAAAGTGCTGGGTAGATAGTGAGTTTCTCCTCTCCAGCCACTTCTATTTTCTGTCTGTTCATTTCTGTAAATCCATTTGCGAACATGAATGCTACAGCTATTATGAAAATTGGGCTCAGCGACTGAAAATGAATACAATAAGTATTGGATCTAATGTAAACTGGTTATGAGGACAAACTGGGTCAGAATGTTTCTCTGGATGCTTTCAATTGAGTATTGTTGATCACAAGGAGAGCCTTACTGCTGCCTATTACCTCACAGAAATGCACAAAAGCCACAGAAATCTCCATTTTTGTCTCAATTATGTACATGTAACAATAATAATCACTTTTTACTGCCCTCATGAACACATTTATCCAAGCCACTTTCGCCCCCTCCCCATAATTCAGGCAATGATACAGAGCACACAAAGAAGACTCTCTTAATGAAACACGGCGCATAATGGAGTTGTTGTGCACACATGGAAATAACAACATTATAGCAACATTCATCTCCTCCACTCCAAACTGACAGATGCAATTTACGCTTGCACGTATTTTCAAAAGGAGCTCGGGCTGAGGGCTTAATTGAGACATAAAAGCGTAATTCGGTGCGGAGCAAGCATCCGCCGCGTTCGGGGATCTCAGCAGGGGCCGAGCGCAGAGAGAAATGAAATTAGCACCGAATGCGGCGACGTTGGGCGCATGACTCAAGTGGCCCGTGTTCGTCGCAAAACAATGCTGGAGCTGAGTGCTAACTTTCATCTTTTAAAGGCAAATATGAAAGGTGAGAAAGTGTACTGCACAGTTCTTCAAAGGGTTTTAAGGAAGTCTTCAGCACGTCATCTGAGCAAAGGTCACCCGGAGGAAAAGAAGAGAACGAGCCCAATATCAAAAGAGCCTGCATTGCCCGGCATGCACCAGGCATCATTCCGAGGGTACGCACCTGTCGCACACCATCAGAGAGGCTCAGTCGAGAGCTACGTCACATGAAGTGGGATAAGGGAATGTGTGGGAATTTAAGTGTCTTTCAGATGGGAGGCTAATCCGGTGAGATTTATTTATATATTTACAACTTTCTTTACACACCTTGATTTTAAGCCCCCCGCTTTCCTTTCACTGGGTGAACCCTCATAAAACTAATTGGATGCAGATATCTTCAGGAAGAAAGTCAATTAGGCGCATGCAGTGTTTGTAGGGGATTTAGCTGCAAGGTGTACACAGTAAATGTGGGGCTTGTCAACTCATGAAAGGTCAAAGGCGTCCTCAAGATTTAACTAAATATCTAAAACCAGCAAGAACCATTTAGTAGATATCTGACGGTTGAAGAAGAAAAACTACATACCTTTTTGATGGTTGTAATAATTTATTTTACCCAGAAGATGATCTTTAATGATGTTTAAAATGATTCAATGTTACTTCGTTCTGGATTATTTAAAAAAAAAAGTGAAGCGATTGTCACATGTGATACACAGCAGCACAGCACACGATGCACACAGTGAAATTTGTCCTCTGCATTTAACCCATCACCCTGAGTGAGCAGTGGGCAGCCATGACAGGCGCCCGGGGAGCAGTGTGTGGAGACGGTGCTTTGCTCAGTGGCACCTCAGTGGCACCTTGGCGGATCGGGATTCGAACCGGCAACCTTCTGATTACGGGGCCGCTTCCTTAACCGCTAGGCCACCACTGCCCCTTTAAACCTGCACCAGACTTTGTCACATGCACAAACATCATTAAAGTCTCTAATTCTTTCTTGTTTCATCTATTTATTTTAGACGACTTTAACCTTACACTTGTGAACAAGCCCCGCAGGTTGCAAGTGGTTGCAAGTGCAGTGCATGAGGGAGAAAACCCTGATATAAAGGAACAGGAAATGTGGAAATACTGAAATGATCAGGTTGCATTTTGCTGACTGTAAAGTACTGTACATGTGCAATAAAAACTTAAATGTAGTCATGCTCATCCATACTACAAAGCTGGGAGAACAGCAATATCAATATGAACATAGGTTATAATAGAAAAAACACTTTCCTGAATCCATAAAACTAGATTTGAGTGGCGTAGCTTGGACAGAGGGAGAATCTGAGAATTTACAGAGCTGATCCATATCACAGGGCTGCATATAGCAGTAAAGTAATAAAACATAAGCAATGCAGGAAATACAATGGCTCCATATTCTCAGTCCACATGAATTTTTGTTGTTCTAACATTTTTGCACATTGATTTATAGTCACAATGTAAACAATATGAACGTCATTCAGTCGCTGTTAAATGGAACCACTGAATCAAAGGTTGACTTTCAAGAAAGATAAATGTTCTAATAAGTTTCTCAGCTTTTGAAGTCCTTTTTCTGACAGCAGCAATAAATCAAAATTATGGTAATTAAAAATGTATTTTATATATATATATATGGAATAATATACAATAACACAATAATAACATCAGTTATTATTATGGAAAAATATAATAATTATTCATTTATTTCAAGTTTACATAGCTTTTATTCTACCAGCGCTAAAATTTGGGTTGCACAAATACTGACAAATCATGTGTTTGGAGAACTAATTACTGTGGTGCTATAAATGATTTATGTGATGGCCATGTATTGATTTTGAAGCTGAGATTGAGACAGACAAGTGAAGAGCAAAACTGAAAGTCTCTTGCCCATGCCGACACCTGCCGTGGATGGGCCTGTGTATTTTAAAATCAAATAATCCAACTCTGGCGCCATCCTGACTATTAACACCCAGGGTATCTGCATTCTCAATGGCAGAAGTAATTTGCCAGTGCTGGACGCTCAAGGACGGAACACATTCAACAATGTCTACAGCGGGCTGACTAATAGGGCCATAAACCTTTTCAGACAAGATGATTTCCATCATTCTCCAGTGTTTCATGTCATTAATCAAGGCCTCGGAACATCTTCCGATCGTGAGATGAAACGGGGACGCTAAATGAATATTTATTACAGCAAATCCCTGTACGATCCTGAAGTGTACAGCACCTTTGTGTAGAAGACTCTTGTATATACTTTGAGTGAGAGAAAACACACACATGCACACAGACACACTGTTCTTCACTATATACTGTGTGCTTTACCACAGTCCAGTCATGGTTTGGTTGTCCAGCACACCTTAATTAGTCAATTATTTTCACCCGAAACAGCATGTCACATAAATGACTCTTTTAACGATCCAATTAAACCCTATTCATTGTTCTGTGTTGGGGGTGTGGATTAAGCAGAGAAAGAGCAAACTTCCGAATCCATAAACACATTTATTGTAATGTACACAGTGCAAGTTATACTGTTTCCTTATAATGGAGTTTAAAGACGCGAACGAGATTCCCCGACTCTATATAAACTAAAGCAGCGGTAATGTCACGTTAATCATGCAGTGTAGGTGTGTAGGCATTTACACGTCTGACCGGGTTGCAAGGCTGTACATTTTAGCCCGTGGTTGAAATCATTGTCGTTGCGTGATCTTCCGGTGACTGCTCCACCATGGCACAATGCAAATGCTTGCAGGCTCCTATACCAATCTAATATAATCAATAAAAAGTCCAGGTATTTTGTCTTCTTGCTCGGCAGGCTGTCAAAGAGACAATAACAGAGCTCCACTTTACCTCCCCATACATGTGCGAGCCTGACGATCCCTCCTTTTTCTTCTCTCCGAGGCGCCATCTATAAATAACACAGCACAAGTGGAGGGGTGTGTGACAGATGATGCCCTTGACCCCCCCTCCATCTGCACAGACATCAGAGGGAGCCCCCCACTGCGTGTGATGTTGGGCAGATTACCACTGAGGACCCCTTTTAACAAGGACCGGGCGGCGTTTCCCACCAGCCTTAATGCCTGCGCTGAGCCCCCCGGCTCGGCTCTATTCTCACACAACCTTCTACTTGAAAGGAGTGGGCTCGGGATTCAATATTGATGATTATTTGTGTGGATTCCTGTGCCGGTCGATGGCCTACTTCCTGTTTGGCTTTCAGGTGGAGAGCCTCAGTTCCTTCTGCCGAAAAAACCCCACAACCTCACGATTCCTTTCTCCAATCTGCTAAACTCTGATCGACTTAACAGCTGGCAGCCTGCAGCAGCTGCACCCTCTTCTACCGTGCCACCTTCCAAAAAAAAACATTTTTTAGATTAAATCTGCGGGTTCTTCGCTTCCCTTTATTTTACAAAACATGATTCCTGGACAGACGCGGCACTGACTGTCTGTCTGAGCCGCGTACTCACATAAATTTTTATCTGTCTGGGGGTGAGGGTGAGCTCAGGGTGAGACTACCAAAAGCTGGAATTGTTGGTTTATTCAAAGGTGTTTACGGATGCCTCTGCGGTAGAAAAATACTACGAACCTGCATCAACAACTTTTGCTGTTATTGAACCACACTGTGTTTTGTTTGCATTTTTATGTATTTGCACATCTGCCAAAAAAAGATTTCTAGTCTGCTTAGACTTCAGAATCTGGACAGTGGGTCGAATTGTGGACCCAAATGTAAGGATGCAAGCAAATGCCGGGGAGGATTGACAAATTTGACATAGAGGTCTGCACACCAGAACCAGCCGACATTGAAGAAGTTTCTCATAACACCACCACCACTACTGTGGTATGGTGAAGTGATTGAGAAACACTGCAGCACAGCACACAGAGACACACAATGAAGTTTGTCGTCTGCATTGAACTCGGTGAGTGGTGGGCAGCCTTGACAGGCGTCCAGGGAGCAGTGTGTGCTCAGTGGCACCTCAGTGCAACCTTCCGGCAATCTTCCGCTAGGTCACCACTGCCCCATATGTATGTTGTGATATGCATGCCTGTAAATAAGATCCTGGTTGTGTATTGTCTTTTTCTTTTATTTCTTTTATTTATTAATATTAATATATTGCTCTATGTTCTGTATATTTGGTGGTCTTGGTCACTTTGGTGGTCGATGGTCACAGCATGTGGGCATGGCTACCCAAAATCGAGTTGGTTTGTGGAGGCAAACAATTGTGAGGCAATTATTCACAAAGGTGCTGCACAAAATATGCCTTCTATTACATTTATTGGTTGAATGTATGGGTTCACATTTATGTTGAAAGTCCAGAGTTAGGGCTTTCATATTTGTTACAGTGAAAACACTGAATAGAAATATTCAGCTTGGGATCAAAGGGATGGATCCATGACTGGACCCTGTTCTAACACGATGGCAACACGAGGAAAAAAAATGGGCAGAATATGAAAGTGAACTGATTGTCATTGTGCTACACAGCACAGCACATGGTGCACACAACGAAATGTGTCTCCTCTGCTTTTAACCCATCACGTTTTCTAGGGCAGTCTTGCAGGTTCATGAATGCACGCCGCTTAATTCTCTTCATATCCCACCTGATCGCTCAGGCGACTCGATCCTTGCCTATAAAGAGCAGAGGGAAAGTAATAGGCACGGGCCTAACAGGATTTCGCCCTCTCAGGTCTGGCACTTTTACGAGCCATTATGCTTCATTCCAATGGGTTCATTTACAGCAGCGTAAAGACCGGAATGAAACCTATAATTCAATCGTCCATTAGGTACAAAATGTAGTGTGTGTATATTTATATAGCATGGTTTCATGATCACATGCTTTGCACTTGACCAGCTCAATGCCAGATCGTACTGATAGTCATGGAAAATTCCTGGACAGATCACGGGACAAGGAAAAAAGATCACGACACAAGGCTTCTCATGCCACCCACTTTTGTCAAACAGACAGATTTTTATACAAACTATGAAATGAGGTATCAGAATGGTCTCCAAGAAGCAGGATGCTGCCTCTAACGAATAGAGACATACACACAGGGCTGAAATAAGTGGCTGCTTCCACCTACAAGGGGCTTTTCTTTCCATGATATCTTTCATAACACCCCTGCATTGCATTCTCGTAGAAATAATGAAGGCTGGTGCATTGCTATAGCAGAAATAAACCTGCCAACTTCTAGAGTTTTCTGACTATATCACATTGCCATGTTCATGTTTTCCGACCTGTAAGTCTGAAAGGAGAAAATGTTTTATGGAAACAGTGTAATTTAACAGTGTAATTTCTAATATACAATATTTTCAAAAATATTACTTTACATATGCACAATTCAGTATGGAATATGATGGAAACAGATGTGCGAGCATGATGAATATGTAATATGGTAATTAGTTTAATATTAACAACCTGGAAAGTAGCTATATAGTCATCATATGCTATTTCTGCAAAGTTCACTGTCAAAACAAACCTGGCAGGCCTGTAGCGTCCAATATTTGCCGAATGCCCTAAGTGTAAATGTGTTTTTCTGCAGCATCCCACCTTCCTTGCTGTGTCGCGGTAAAATGGCTAAATTAAATCGCTACTATCAATTTATAATCACACCTATAATCAACAAAAAGTTCAACAAAATTCAACCTTGTCCGCAGAAGCTTGAGGAGAACCGCTCTGCTGGGCACAGGAAAAAGGCCCATATGCCATTGTAAACAATGGGGTTTGGAGTGTGTATTTGTTTGTGTTTGTTAGATTGTCTGTTATTTCTATTTGAAAACTATTTTATATTTCAAACAACAGAATATGTTTCCTTCTTTTCTTTTTCTGAATAGCTATAGAAATATAATCACACGTCTCTTTTTTCTATAATGTGAATCATCTCAATCCTGACAATTAGCTTGGACAAAAACATTAAATGACATGACATTACAGTTTTGATTCAAACTTACGTAACTCTCTGTTTGTTAAAAGAAAAAAAATTAATATGACAGCCATAATAATAAAAAACAGCAGCAGATGTTTTTTGATTTGTTTGTCAAAATTGGGGCAGTCTCCCAGAATTCCATGTGGAGTCATTAAGTGAAACATTAAAGAAAAGTATGAATGAATGAATGAATGAATGAAAAAAATCTATTAGAAAAAAATCATTACTCTAATTTCTCACATCTGGCAGGTTGGAGCCCCACATGAGGTGCATTTCAGGGTCACATGATTCAATTCAGGATTCCGGGCTTAATCAATAGATAATCCGCCCTCACACAAACACACACAATAACAACAGAAAGATGACCCCTTGAACTCATGACCTAATTCTTGCTTCCCCTGCATTTGCCTCTAGGGCAGATCAATGTGGGGAACAAGCAATGTTTTTTCCCCCAACACATGGCACTGGCTCATCTTGCATCTGCATGAAAACAATCATTTGGGTGAACAAACTGAGAGATCTCTAGACAAAATACGATTCTAAACTATGTCACAAAATACATATACAACTGAAATATACTTCCAAGTTATACGGCTAATATTTAGATACACTGTGTTTGATATCTAGACCTGTCAAAAAACATTATTGAAAAAGATGGAGTCCCATTGCATTTGAGGTAATGTAGTATTTCATCCATCAGTCCATCAGTGAACAAATGTGCCAAAAGCACTTAATTATGTAATTGTACTACATTTAATACAAGTTCTTAATTTTGTATTGCTGTGTCCCTGAAGTATCAACCCAATAATGCTTTTTAACTGGTTTCTTTTTAAATGTAGGTATATTTTTATTCTTTATTGTGATCTGTCTTGTGTGCTGTTGTGTCCTGTGTTGCATATATGGTCCTGGAGAACAAGTATTTGTGTATTGTTGAGATGACAATAAAGCTCTACTTACTTAATAACTTACGCAGTGACTTTGACAACTTGCTCAGAATCTGTAGACTTTGCACCTGCAACACATTCCCATGATGTCGGGTCTCTTTTTATTCCTTGTGAAAATGAAAAATTTATACATTTGAGAAACACTGGCTTCTTTTTTTTCTCTCAGACTTATAACTGGGGTCAAGTAACATTGTAGATTATATTCACTCCTCTCCCTGCTGTGATTGTTAATTTGACTGCATGCAAATCACAAGACAAACAAGTGCAGCCGAACCGCTGGCCATTAGGGGCTACGGGGAAGCGTGTGTAACAGGGCTTTAAGAGCCTCTCTGAAAATACTCCAGCAAGACGACTTCTGCGTCTCAACAGGAGGGCTTTCATTAGTGGACTAATTGCCTTCAGGAAAACAATGGGGTCAGCACTGCTACATCATCGGGGAATTAAAGAGCAGCCGGGCCGCAGCCATGCTGATGTGTTGCAAGTAATGGAACTTTGCGTTAAACAAATAAGCAATCTAGAGGGTGAGCTCTCAATTATCAGTTCCTCTGAGGCACAAAAAACGAGGGTGAAAATAACATCAAGGCGTACAGAGCATGAGCGTTTTCCAGCTTTCATATCTGCAGCATTCATGAATGTGGCCCGTGGGCCTTGCAAGGGTGTGGTTAATCAGACTGCTGTGGAAGTAGTAGGTATGTAATCCTCGACACTGACATGTCCATGATCAGTTTAAATTTTTATAGCATTTTGGAGATGTTCTTATCCAAACAAATTACCCTATAGTGCTTTAAAATGTCCATCATTGAAATCCCTTAGTTGAATCCCTCGGACACGATCTGTAAAAAACATTACTTTAATAACTCAGAAACCAACCCTTTTATTATTTTTTTAAATATAAAAATTTCCTAAAAAGAGATTCTGAAGCACAGCTATTTTTTCAGTGAAATACCAATGAGCTAGTTCACAGTTCACAGTCATTGTTTCACAGGGAAGCATTATTAAGATGTGATGGTAGTTACAGCAGTTTTTATGTGTCATGGAAACGGAAACATGGAAACATGGAAACATGGAAACGGCTTTCGGATTGGGTTCATACCTCACAACAGTGTCAGGCACAATGGCTTCAAATGTTTTAGTCTTGCTCTGCTTGTCACTACGTTCAAGGAGAAAAATCTGGACCTATGACCCAGTGTTGCCAATTTAGCAACTTGGTTGCTATTTCTAACAAATTTCAGACCACCTTAATGACTTACATTTACATTTACAGCATTTATCAGATGCCCTTATCCAGAGCGACTTACAATCAGTAGTTACAGAGACAGTCCCCCCCTGGAGCAATTTGGGGTTAAGTGTCTTGCTCACGGACACAATGGTAGTAAGTGGGATTTGAACCTGGGTCTTTGGTTCATAGGCCATGTGTTAGCCACTAGGCTACAACCACCTTGTTGAGTCCAGCAACACTTTTGACAAGCCTTAGCTACTTTCTGTACAATTTTGTGGTCAATTTTCCCTGCAAGAGAAAAACTTATGCTTTTAACCCATCACCAAAAGAATAAGTAATGTTTTCAGCACAGTCACCGCTCATCTCATTCATCTCAGCCATCATGGGCAAATATCAGAAAATATCGATTTCTCATTATTTTAGTTATGAAACTCATTGGCCCTGCTAATCAATAAAATGTCACTTTAACCCCCGGGTTTACTGCCTGGCTTTAATATGATTTCAGTCATATTTAATTGACTGAATCAAAGCAATAATGTGCTGAACTGAAGCATGCAGTACCATAAAAAAGTCAGAGACTTTTAAAAGACTTTCACAGACACACACACATACATGTATTCCTGCAATGTGTGTAAAGTAGCCATGACTCATCTGGCATTTTGGTGTTCTCAGTTCACATAATAATGACAGCAGCAGTAAAAGCACTGCTGCTGGACTCCACATGCTGCTAAAGGAATGAAAATATAAAGTAGTGGTAATCATTAGCTTTTATCAAGAATACGCTTGCAAAAAATGTAAAATAAGAATTTTTGTAGCACTGATATATTAAAATGATCTAACATGTTTCGACTATGGACATAAGATGTAAATTTTGCAAACAATATATGCTGTTACCAGGCTGTTAACTGCATGTCCACAGCATGTCCTTTGCACGTCCACAATCGGGTACATGATTATCTGACACCAAATGAACCTTCGCAAGTTAATTACACATGGAAAATGCCAGAATATGTCATTACTGATCTATTTGGAAACATTTGGGATTACCATTTTCACATATGAGTATTGATCAATGTTCATGTTTCAGACACTGAATATTTTTTCTATACTGCCTGCCTGATGTACCCAACAGAAGCTTTACAATTCCCTCAAAACTATTATTAAGTATTTTAACTGAGAGTTCCATATACATAATTCAGCACAAAATTAGGCCACTGCAAAAAAGATTATCTCTAAGCCTCTAAAATAATTTTTAAAATGCTAAACTGTCAGAAAATTATTTCTGCCTCATGAAACGCAACTTTTTTAATCTGCTTGATTTATGTCGGCCCCAGTGATTAGACTCGTCTTCAATTCATTTAAAGATTTTGTCTTCTTTCAGCACTCAAACAAAGCCCCCTTTTCTGTGTCAATAAGCTCTCTTTTCACAAATCTTAATAATTCATTCCACTTCTGCTTTTCATCATTGCATAATAGATGCCATCTTTGGTAAATTATTTAAATAAATGATTATTTTTGTAGCTCAGTTGCTCTTGAGGGCTGTGGGTGGGGTACGTCCCACTTCGGCATTGGGGCAAGCAAGTGAGAGAGAGAGAGATGAAAGTCCCTTCTCCAGCACCCTCAACCCATTTTGATCCCATCGTTTATCATATAGGCACGAGATAAGCATGGTGATTAAATAAAGTTCCGCTTTATTTAATAATGCTTTTCTGACATGTTTCTGACTTTTACATCAGAGGCTCCATTGCCTTCTGTTCTGTAGGAAAGGCCGTCCACCATGTTGTCAAATTTGGAGTCAAATAGAAATGAGTCGATAAAAGGGTATTCCAACTCTTTTGACAAGAGTGACAAAGTCCAGATAAACTCATGATGTGAAGCAGAGCTCCTTTACAACATACAGAACTGAACAGCCAGATTCATTTATATTTACAGCATTTATCAAACACCCTTATCCAGAGCTTACAATCAGAGGATACAGGGACAGTCCCCCTAGAGACACTCAGGCTTAAGTGTCTTGCTCAGGGACACAATGGTAGTAAGTGGGGCTTGAACCTGTGATTTTGTGGTCTTATGGTTTATAGGCGAGTGTGATACTCAGTAGGCTACAAGCATCCCCATTATTCACTTCACCAGCTAAAAGGATTCATGTGCCTTTCGAGGAATATTCTGAATTTTGTCTCACATCAGGACAGCAGATTCAAGTTCATACCAGTATCCGAAACATTCGGCCAGTTTTGAACATCCATACAACACAAAATTGTTGTTGGAAATAAATTAACGTCACAGATGATTGTACTGCTTTCATGAGAGATCAGTGTATCACTTCAATGCATTGTGGCTCTACACTGGTTGACTGTAGGATTGTATGGTTTTGCACGAGTGTCTGGTGTTCTGGGAACGACTCCAGCTCGCTGTGACCCTGAAGTGGACAGGCGTGTGGGTGTTTGCCTGTTTGATCCTGTTTGCATTGCAGTGTTTGTATTGCAGTTTGGACACAGTTGGTTTTTATTAGTAACTTCTATTCAGCATTGCATGAAAAATACTTGTATAGCAGGTTTGAGGTGAATTGAGACATTAATGAATTATATTTCATCATTATTTTAGGAATTATTTTGATTTTTTGATGTTCTACAGATCTTCATAATGAACATTTAAATTGAATAATTAAGTAGTAGGACCAAACCATGAATTAGTAGTTTTAGTTTTGTCCTTTTATTTTGTCAATTTGGTTTTATTATTTAATGTAATCTACATTTATTTAAGCTGAAACTGGTATGAAAAATTGATGTATAAAATATGATTGGGGTGTCAGTATCCTAGTGTGTGAGACACTTGCCTGTGAGCCAGAAGGCCACGAAGTCACAGTCACCACTTACTACAAATTGTGTCCCTGTGCAAGTGTCTCCAGGGGGACTGTTCCTGTAATTACTGATTATAAATTGTTCTCGATAAGGGGGTCTGATAAATGCACAAAAAACTTTTTTGGCAAATGTCGAAAACTCGTAAACAGGTAAATTAAAAGTGCAAATTAAACAGGTAAAACAATACCAAAATCTGCAGTTTAATTTGGATTGTGTTCTCTGAAAAGCCACAACAGCCTTGTTTTGCACTGGATAGTGTTGTGATAACTACAATGTTTGAGTATGATGTAATCAGTGAAAAGATCAGTCCCTCCCCTGGGCTGAACTATTTCTCTCCCTCCACTCAGCAGTAATCAACACAAGGTTCAACATCTGCATCATGGCAGCTTCCACTGTGAGAGCACCACTGAACTGGGCCTGGCTGTTGTCCAGTAAGTCTTTTTAAAACTCTTTAGGTCACCACATATTGTATTTTTGTGTATTTATGTCCATCTAAATACTTAGATTTGCTCTGCAGTGTTGCTCTGCGGATCCTCTGCCCAACAAATGAACGACTCGGCGGCCTGCACTCCTCCGGAACGACTCGCCTCCCAATTAACAGTGAGCCCTCCACTTCCACACCTCAGAAGCGGTGTCAGCACCCGCCCTTCTCTGCATTACTCAAAGTCAGGGCTTTCCGAGAGCTTCTGAACACAGCACGCAATCAGCGCCGCTGAGCTTTTATTATCACACTCATAAATAACTGCATGTTTATAGCTGAGAGCACCAATATGATGTGGAGAATGGTAATGGCCATGATTACTGTCGGGCTCCTGGATATTGGCACTCCACTTCCACTTTTCATATTCCACAACAAGCATAACAAGCCAAATTTATCGGGTATGACGTTAACAAATGATACTTTATTGTAAAGCGTTTTACGCTGCTCCTTTCGCGGCATTGTCGACTTTGACCCACGTCATCCAGCGAAACAGAACGATGATGAGGAACGTGTTCTTGCAGAGGTTCTGTGTGGAAATAATATCGCCCTCTGCCTCCAAATAAATTTTCTGAGGATCGGCTGCACTAAACACCATGAACGGTGAGCTACGGTTAGTTTGCATTTTGGATGAAGTGCCCTGTGGTCATGTGCAGACAACGAGCCAGTCACAGACAACATGGTTCCCATGGTTATGACACAACCATTCGCATCTTCTCGTTGCACTAAATTAAAAAATGTAACCTGATTAGACCTCCGACTCTCAAGCCAAAAAAGAAGACAATTGCAGGTGCTGGAGGGTGCTTGTCCAGAGCGGCTTACAATCATTAGTTACAGGGACAGTCCCGCCCTGGAGCAACTTAGGTTAAGGGTCTGGCTCAGGGACACAATGGTAGTAAGTGGGATTTGAACCTGGGTCTTCTGGTTCATAGGCGATTGTGTTACCCACTAGGCTACTTCCACCCTTCACGCCCTATTGTTTCACCCGCAAAGAAGGTGGGATAGAGTGATCACCGGCAATCATGCCAGAGTTCTCATACAGAAACACGTTTTTCTATGTTTGTTACTCATTGTCATAAAGGGAACCCACTGTTATTATCACATGACAAATTAATTTGCTCTCACCCACACAATAATTTCAGAAGAGCTCAAGGAAACTACAGAACTGTTTTGAACTGAGATTGACTATTTTTAAATCTAGAATGTGGGGCACTGTTTGGAGACCCAAGCAATCAATTGGAGTGATAACCAAACCGCCACTCTGCTGGACTCCCTGCGGACACTGACGGATGTCCTACACAAGCACCTAAAGTCAGGCAAGAGCTTAATAATACGCTAATTACAATAGGAATACACATGACAACAATGCAATTTAACAGAGGTGAGATATTTGTTAGCTCTCTCTATGTTTGCTACATGTAATTAAATAGAAGCACCGCCTTAAATCCAAATGGAAAGGCGCAGCTTTCCGAAAGTCAAACTTCTAATAATACAGAAGTAAAAACGACAAATATCCTGACATTTTATTTTCAACTGATGGCTCGCAAGTGATCCGAAAGTCAACGTGTTGTTGTTCAACTGACTTATGGCCAAGGGCAGCGTTCAATCACATCAGCCCACATCCATCGCTTGTGTGTACTGAAATGAGCCACGAACACGGGGGTGCGCAATAAAGCTCCGGGCCAACTACGTTTATTGTCCCAGAACTGGCCTTCCCGGCTCATATAGTTAAAAAATAAAACTACAAAGGCGATCAACCACCAAAATTACTTTCATGCTGACATTTTTTAAACATTAGATAGTTCTGCTGCAAGAAGGAGGACTGAATTTGACGGCAGTATTTTTAAAAAGAAATGATTTGCACCCTCTTTATGAAAAGCAAGGTGATTTTGCCGGCCTCACTATTACTGTCTGTCCCTTTACGGCTGTGTCTGTGGATATATCATCACCCCCTCCCCCTTTCCCCCCCCTCTCTCAAGGCTGTAAAAACTCGGCCGCAGACAACTGTCCTCTACCTCTCCTCCACAGCAAAGGAGGGCTGGTCTGCGTCTCCTTCGGGTCGAAACGCTACTGCAAGCCCATGTGCAACGAGGTAACGAAACACGAACGCGCGAATCTTTACCAAAGTTTTTAAAATGGGGGGTAGAGGGGTCCTTGCTGGAGGTAGAATACATAGTAAAAAAAGATTCTGATTTTATAAATCATTTTGTGGCGATTGGCTCAGGGTGCCCTTTGCACTTCCTAACACTGTCATTGCAGCGCCCCCTTAAGCTCAGGGGAAGAAACATTAAAGCAGCCAGCATGTCGTGCAGGAACGCTTCTTCAGACACCTGTCGTGTTCTGCTAAAATGTCTCTACATATTCATATTCATCATAATATTTATAAAGAGGCGTCGCCGCGGGACAGGAGCAGATGACGGCGTATGGGAGGCGAGGAGATTTCACACTAACCCTGCTAGCACCCCCCCTGCAGGGTCACGACTTCTCCATGCTGAGGACGTCCCGCCTGTACGAGCACTGCGGCGCAGACACCAGACACCAGTGGACCACGCAGTACGTGGGAGGGAACAGACTGGCTCTCTGCAACAGTGAGTCCGCTTTCAGGCGCCGTCGTAACGCCCTGCTCCTGCAGTTGCCAAGAGAAACCCTTTCCGCTGCGGGATCTACACACAAAGGCTAAAAGCTGGCTTGCTATTCCTGGGGCTGGAGCCCCGGCGTGGAGTCACAATGATATGTCAGTTTAAATGTCAGCAACGTTCTGGAGCTTCTTTTTAAACAGATTAGATGCTCTGGTTGAATTGTGGCTTTAAAAGATCCCTATTATCCCACCCCAGTTTTCTTAGCCCGGAGCCACACTTGGAATTGGCTCTCAAAATATCTCGGTGGAAACTAGATGAGGCTGCCACTGCGCTCCTAAATTATGCTAAAAGTGTCGTCTTATCACTCGCAGGACGCGTAACGTCCCTCCTCTGTGTCCCTGCAGAGTCCAACGTCCGGATCTCGGGGGCGCCCACAGCCTACTTCCCCGAGGGCCAGGACTGTCTGAGGACCAAGGGTGACAGGGATTTGCAGACCAAGGTCTTGCGGGCCTTCACTGACGAGTTAAGAGCGCAGGGCGTCACGGGGGAACCTGCAAATGAGTGTCTGCTCTGCGGCTAACGAGCCACGTGATGACAGCGGCCTCACAGTAGAACAGATGCCTGGACAAAAATCTGAGCAGACGGGTTTTAAAGGATCTACAGCATCTGTATGTGTGATGCACAAGTATATCCAGCGATGGATTTGACAACGCCGTAAAAAAAAAAAAAAATTCTGAACACAATTCTTGAGGTTCCCTCAGCATCACACCCAGGCCACAACAACATGGGCGTGAAGATGAGGGAACTTAAAAATGCAGCTGGTTGCCTTAAGTTTCAGGTTTTCTTTTTTACAGCGAAGAAATTGTGTTGTAGTCACACACAGTGACAGTGACAGCCTTCCGTAATTAAACTCATTTCCATCCTTTCTGCTCTGGATAATGGCCTGAAGCGGTTTTAGAAAGGACGCTGCGGGGCCTTGTTGCGAAGCCGGGTGGTGGTGCTCCGTGGGGAGATGAACGGGACACCTAATGCTACTATGCTAATGCCACAAGCCCAATTACCGCGCTAAGGTCAATGAGGTAAATAACGGCGTGTTTACACGTGATGGTTTAATTACTCATGGCTTCGCAGTGCATGAGTAATGTGTCTAATTGCTAACAGGAGAGGCAGAGGCTTTATCAAGAGATGCATTTCTCATGTTTCCCTGCGCGGTTACACACCATTAATTATCCAAACACAATAGGAGAATGAAGCGGTCCTCGCGTGGCGGGTGGGTGAGCCGTTTGCATTCGCGACGACACTGCGTAATCAGCAAGGCTGGCGCGGCGTGATCAGCACCCATTCATTGCGCCCCGATGCCTTTCAAAGCTTAATCGGCGGAGAAAATGGCTCAGCGGGTTTGGGGAGCAGCACTGCACAATAAAAAGGAAGTCACATTGCCTGAGCCAATCAGGGCTCCCAGCCCCGGGGGACATTTCCTTTGAACTATAGCAAAGGGGAAGGTAAACAAATAGTAAACCCCATTAAACTCCCATACTGGCCCGTCTTGATGTATGACCCAGGCCTAAACCAATTCCTTCAAGTCATTTTTCTTGCCGGGCCTGGAGAGTTGCCATTGTGTGCCTGACCAGGAAGCCTTCTAACACCTTCCATTTTGCGTTGCATCTCCTGCCCATGAATTACGTTTGCCATGCTGGCCATGTTGGCCCAATATCCTCAGTCACTCACTTTCCAGAACCGTCTAACCACAGCAAGACACTGGGGGACACTGGGGGTTCAGGGCAGGAGCTCACCACTGAGTATAAATTATCACAAGGAGTACTTCATTTGTATTTAATTACATGCAGCATATAACATTTTACTTCTTTTTATAATAAACACATTCAGCCACATAAAAGCCACACTTTTAAAGATCCTGTTATCTACTTCTGAGGTAATAACGTGCCCTTTTAATTTAGTTACTTATTTTCTGATCCACTTGACATCTCGCTGCTAAAATTAAAATTACCCCCATGGCAGGAGGTGGTGTAGAACTCGAGGACTTAAAGGGAAAAGGGAGCGGGCGGGGTCATCTATTCTGTCTGACGCCGTGCAGCACAGCACGGCAGAGTGGAGTCACAGCACGCCTCTTCCAAGAAACAAAATCAGCAGGTGGAAAATGAGCGGCTGGGTCGCTCTACTCCACCCGCAAAGAAGGTGGGATAGAGTGATCACCGGCAATCATGCCAGAGTTCTCATACAGAACTCTGTTTTTTATGTTTGTTACTCATTGTCATAAAGGGAACCCACTGTTATTATCACATGACAACTTAATTTGCTCTCACCCGCACAATAATTTCAGTGAATCCCATTGCTCTAATTTAATGTGCATTAACACATACAATCCACTAGATGACAGCAAAGACCCTCAAATTGTCATGTTCAGAACGAAAAATACACTGTGACTGGAACACTGAACAATCCAGTATTTTACATCATACTATAATACTATAATACAAATACTACCCATTGTACATATAGCACATAATGCAAACTTTCCTTTTTGCTTTTTCACATTTTGAATCATCCTCTGTGGTTTGAGGACATCTGAAAAGAGTCAACAAAGGCAACTCGCTTGGTTAATGTTGATCGCTTTATATCACTGACAGTGCTACCTTCATACATATATAGGCATTAATATGAATACATTTTGGACATACACAATGCACAAACACATGGCCCACTACTGTTAAACGAATCTGCCCAAAAAAATGATAAATGACTGAGCAGAGAAAATCTCCTCTCCAGGTACTTTTGCTGTCCTGCTTACCTTTTCATACTGGCCTTGACCCACATGCATCATACTGAGTAATGGCTGCCCTGCTGGGATAATTTCTGAAACACACACACACGCACACACACTGTCTTGTCAAAGCAGCAATTTGATTTAATTCAAATAGGTAACCTGGTAACACTGCTTTGTGGCGTGTATAAGGCATTGTTCACGTTGGGAATGCACACACATGACCTTCTGGAGGAACTTCTTGAGCATTTATGCGGCGATGAACAGGTTCACGGTCTTCCATTGGCAATAGTGATTGGGTTAATGTGCTATAACTCCTTTGTTACAGACTCAGTGTTTGCTGACTAATAAAAATCGCCCTCCGCTTTAATGCTTAGGGAGGGGCTGCGGAGGGAGTCCATTTATCATGTGCGGGGAACAGCTAGGCTCCTTTACTCTTACAATCACTGAAGTTGGGATCTGTGTGGGAATCAGAATTCCAAGGTTGCCCGCTGCTTACCATTTCCAGGAACCGAATTTCGGCGCTGAGCGTGTCCCGGCGGAGCTGCAGCTCTCCCTCTTTATACGCCTCCAGCTCCTTCTTCAGCCTTCAGATACAAGACACCTTCTTCAGACACGAGTGGAGCAAGACAAATTTGATTATTTAAGTAATAAAATGTTGTTCCGCACTATATTATATTAATGGCTGTGTTAACAACAGCGACTTGGACCCCTTAAT
This sequence comes from Denticeps clupeoides, assembly GCF_900700375.1. Taxonomy (NCBI): domain Eukaryota; kingdom Metazoa; phylum Chordata; class Actinopteri; order Clupeiformes; family Denticipitidae; genus Denticeps; species Denticeps clupeoides. Next base: position 17,137,385 of record NC_041714.1, read on the forward strand.
GAGAGGTCATTAAGTTGTTCATATCTGATCCAGCTGTTCTAACCAAAGAGCAGCGGGTCACATGGGATTATGGCCATAAAGAGTGTAATAATGAAGAATGGAAAAATTGCATCATTACAGATGCTCTGAGTCACTCCTGATTCCTGGATGTCCAAGCCAAGAATGCATTGCTTTACACTCCATAGGATCTCATCATGGCACAGAAAAAACCTACCAATGCATCCTTTGTGTTGTCACAACTAGAGCTGTGCGATTCATGACTCACCCGGGTTAATCACCCGGATCCTTTAAATGACTCGAGTCACGAATCTGAGGTCTTCATTGAACCGAATCCTTCGAGTCCTAACTACACCATGTCTAAATTGTAAACTCCATCACATAAATACTTATACTTATAATCTTTAAAACATCAATTACTACCATAAAAGTTACATAACTTCCAGTTTCTTTGAAAGTGAAGTGATTGTCACTTCACTTTCAAAGTGAAAGTGAAGTGATTGTCACACGTGATGCACAGCACACAGTGCACACAGTTAAATTTGTCCTCTGCATTTAACCCATCACCCTAGGTGAACAGTGGGCAGCCATGACAGGCGCCGGGGGAGCAGTGTGTGGGGACGGTGCTTTGCTCAGTGGCACCTCAGTGGTACCTTGGCAGATCGGGATTCGAAACAGCAACCTTCTGATTACGGGGCCGCTTCCTTAACCACTGGTCCACCACTGCACGACCACACTTAAAAATGAGGTCTATCTTACAAACCTACAAATGTCCCGCAAAGTTGAATCCTCCTAGTGGACTCCTTGTGTCTCCTTTACAGCCTAATACTGACTCAAGTGACTCACGCACCAGGATCAGAGAGCGGGTTAGCGCTCCTGGCGGTTAACTTCCTCTACAACCGGACTCGGATCAGAGAGCGGGTTAGCGTCAATACTGACTCAAGTGACTCATGCAGCCGAATCTGAACCGCTCAGAGAGCGGGTTAGCGCTCCTGGCGGTTAACTTCCTCTACAGCCGGACTCATGTAACCGAATCTGAACCGCTCAGAGAGCAGGTTAGCGCCAATACTGACTCAAGTGACTCACAGCGACTTCCACAGCGACTTCCACAAGTGACCTCAACGATGATAAAGTTAAGTGATTGTCACATGTGATACACAGCAGCACAGCACACAGTGCACACAGTGAAATTTGTCCTCTGCATTTAACCCATCACCCTGAGTGAACAGTGGGCAGCCATGACAGGCGCCCGGGGAGCAGTGTGTGGGGACGGTGCTTCGCTCAGTGGCACCTCAGTGGCACCTTGGCGGATCGGGATTCGAACCGGCAACCTTCTGATTACGGGGCCGCTTCCTTAACCGCTAGGCCACCACTGCCCCGGATCAGTTTAGTGAGTGACTCAGAGGGAGCCGAATCCTAAAAAGGATCCGAGTATTACAGCTCTAGTCACAACATCACATTTCCTTTTATTGGTGAATGTAGCGGCTTTAAGAATAAGAAATGAACGATGATATTGATAAATAAAGATGGGTGTTACTATTAAGGGATGCTATTAATACTTGACTCATTTTAATTATCAATAATAGTCAAAAAAGAACAAGGCGTGGAGAGGAGTCATTAGAAATAATGATTCATGCACACGAGCTGACAATAAACCTCCTCCTCCTCCCAAAAGCCCCCTCATCAGCAGAGCTGTGCATCCCGCCTCTGTCGAGGGAAATTTGTGAGCCTCGGGCATCAGGCTGTCCAATGCACCCCCCCCCATTTGATTCACGAGCTCGCGACATGAGGAGATGGAGGGTGGGGAGTGAACTTCCTTCCTTTCTAAGAGGGACACGACATCGATCCCTCTCTTCTTTCATTAAACTCTTCTCATATGAGGCGAGTGCTGCTACTGATCACAGGCAGCTGATCAAAGTCTTAATTAAAGGGATTGGCCCAACGTTTCATTATTTACACATTTCAGAGGAGGAAAGAGGACAAGGATGCTGAGCCAGGCAGGTGGCATGTGCAAAGAACTTTAAATTACAGACTAATGTCCATTCTGCATCCATTTTGGGAGTATTTAATCATCAGAAAAGTGCACATGCAAAAGAAACACTTCAAATAAGAACAAACCATTTGCTGAGTGGTCACGTGAGTTTAGGATCAACATCAAGAAAATCCTATAAACAGAACAGTAAGCCACTTTAAATATTAAAAGCTATTATAGTTCTACAAAAATACACAAATCTGATTAAAAGCACATTTATCTGCACACCCAGTGTTGCCAGATAGACGGATTGCCAGATTGCTTTGGCTCCTCTAGACCACTGCAGACCAGCTAAAATAAAGCTTATGTTCACTATCATTTGAAAACTGTTACAATATTGATGTTTGCCGCATTTTCTGTAATTCAGTTTTTTCACCCTCCCAACCAATGTGCTCCTCTGTATAGTGTCTCGGCCCTTTATAGAGTCTAGTTAAGAGACTGGCTGCAAATGCTTTTCATTCCTCGCTGGTGGAATGATGTACCAGAGATGGAACAATAGAGATGGCATGGTGTTTAAAAACTCTCCATTTGTCATTAATGTACAAAAAAAATGACACATACTCTAGGGATTACCATATGTATATATTTTTGTAATATATACAGATATTCAAGTTATTATATTATGGCAGTGGACCTATTTTAAAAAATATGAATCATATGTCCTAAAGCATAAGATGCGGTAAATGCTGGAACCACAGATGTTTTAAGATCTTGCATTTCCTGATATGTACATGTTGCCAGAGCCTACCTTATGCAGTTTTTGTCCGTATGGGGCCTCTGGCTCACCACCAGCCTCTCAGCTCTCAGACTATCGCTCAGCACAAGGGCGTCATTCAACTCAACCTCCAGATCTAAATAAAACACAGTGGGGGCCTTTTTTTGCGGGGAAAAGACTGAAACCAACAACTAGTCCTGAACTAAAGGTATCCATACACAGCTTTATTCACTTGTTTATTATAAAGAGTGAGTTTTACTCACTGAAACTTTCAAATGAAGACATTCTAATTCTGATTATCAGAAGTGGGCATATCATAGCATTTCTGACCACATGACAGCAGCTGTGTAGCTGTGTTATAACACAACAGCAGCACATCCGTGTCTGGTAATCCTGTGTTTTTGATGAACTGTCTGATCTTTTTGCAGTGGAGAGGAAAAGGTAGGTGGTTTCTAATAAAGTGGCCAGTGAGTATAAAATATCTCACCGCTCAGCTGCAGGTCTAGCTGCAGTAGCTCCATCTGTAAAGCTGCCTTCTCCTCCTGTCTGGAGTTGAGGTGCTCATTCGCCAGGCTCATGCATGCCGTCTCTACACAGAAATAACAAAAAGAAGTCCTGACCAATCAGAAACAAACTGTCTATTATAGGACTGTCTATTACAGTACTAAAATCCTTCAGGTGGGTGGACAGATGAAACTGAAGGCAGGGCAGAGAGCCTAAAACGCACAGAGCAATAACCATGTTGCATGCATAAACTTAGCATCAACAACATCAACAATGGTCAGTTTTATGGGCTAACAAGTGCCTTTTTATGGCCTTCATAAACACCGGGGACATAATGCTCTCTAATTAAAATGATCCCTGTGAGAACTCGTGTTCTGGTTTTATTTTGTACAATTTGCACACACTATTTGTAGGCCTTAAATCAGTACAAAATGTGCTTCTGATCACAAATAAAATGTCAACAAACCCATTTTGAGGTTAAATGAGCTTCGATGCTTGCCCTTGCTTTATGACGGCTCGAGTGAAAATCCATCTCTAGATACTTTAGAGATCATTAGTGTTAGAGACCATAGTCTCTTCATCGCTGGTTGGTGTCTGACCCCTGGACAGCTGCGCGCCACTCTCTACCCGGCAGTGACACTAAATGATCCCCTCCAAACAACACAATAGCAACAAATGGGCCACACAACATTGGTTCTCATTTCAAACCCTGCCTAATCATCATCAGCCTAACAACCTGTGACCCCTGTATTGCTTTTGTGTCAATTTTCCTGCATTTGATTAGAAAACTGAAATTGATCTTTTTCGGGTTGCCTGAAAAGCACACATTTGTAGAAGATTTGTCCAGCCTTGTCTGCATGGCCCAAACAAAAGCTTAAATCACACACAAAAAGAGAAGAAAGACCTGATACTCAAATACACAAGGCATATTTTTTTGGGGATGGCAGGTTCAGTCATGCTGCTGACAAGACTGTACTCGCTGGGCTGATTGATTATGTTAAAGGAAGCCTCTTCCTATCTTCCTCACTTTCATATACACAACAAGACAGCTAGACAAAAAAACTGGCACTTTTAGTGCTTTCAGTGGTGCCTGCTCTTCAAATCAAAAGTCATCAATGCTGAATCTGACTGAATTGCTGGAATGTGACCAAAATTGCATGGGCTCACACTTGTAGGCCTTGATTTGATTTTGACCTATAGATGCCAGTATTGTGGTACTAATTTAATTTGAACAGTCACATGTTCTAGCATGGACTGCCCACTCTACCAACCATTCCGGTTTAGGAATAACATGAAATCAATGAAGGACTGTTGAAAATGCCTGGCTGTGCACATACCTCTGTTTAAAGCCTCGGCCTCCTGCTCCAAGGTCAGTATTTCGGACCGGGTCTGGATCTGAAACGTGGTACCTCTGTGGCCCAGCAAATTAAACTCGTTGTTGAACGTCACAATTTCCTGGTTGAACTTTTCCTGTTCTTCCATTCTGTCTTGCCTTAACTTCTCCTTTAAATGTGAAGCATAATTAAAACATACGAAACAGCAAAGGTTCATTACTTGCATTTACAAAATATGAAACTCCCTAATGAAGTCAAATGCAAAATTTGCACATCAAGAAAAAATTTGCACAGAACATAAAACCTACGTAAATTAAAAAGGTTTTTAATCAGTCTTGTATTTACACACCAGGTGCGCTCTCAGTGTGGCCTGCTGTTGCAGAAGCTCCGCCCTCTTCATCTCCAAGTGCATCTCACGCATCCTCAAGAGGTCCACCTGCAGCCCTGTTTCAGAAACAAGCCGCCCCTAGAATGGAGTGCCACATGTTTAGTACACACACCTGCCATTTATGCCATCGTGGTCTCAGAATAAAAAGCTTTCACAGATTCAGGTGTTGGCGTGCCAACAAAATATCAGCCTGCGTGCACAAATTAGTATCCGCCGCATTCGCTGCATGACCTGCTAGGAAATCATTCAGGTGCCAAAGGCAGCCAAATTCATTCTGATAATTACATGCTGCCTACACACACTGCGATTGTGTCGCGCCCTCTGTGTCACAGCACAGTTTTGTGCAGAACCAAAATAATCCATGATATAGAAGAGATAATGTTGAGAAGGAAGAGCATGGATTCAGACTGGGAATAGGCCTGGTCCAGAGTGCAGGCTACACATATTAGGCAATATTTATATACAATTAAATATCATTCTTTTTTTAATATATAATTTTATTTATATACACGGATCCAGCATTACTTTGTCAGATAATTGGCTGGATTTATGTACACCGATCTGCTATTACATTCTCAGATAATAGGATGGATTTAGAATATTTACACTGATCTGCCACTGAGCAAAAGTACCTGCTCCCCAGGCCCCCGCTGCTCACTAAGGGTGATGGGTAAAATACTGCGTTGTGTGCACCATGTGCTGTGCTGCAGTGCTTCACAATGACAATCACTTAACTTTCACTTTCACAACCACCTACTATAAAATGGTGAGCCATCAAGACATAGTTTGGTTCCGGTGAAACCAATATAACATCTCCACATTCACAAATATACATTTCTGACATTCAAAAACAAAACAAAAACAAATCCGCGACCAATATAGCCACCTTTCTTTGCAAGGACACTCAAAAGCCTGCCATCCATGGATTCTGTCAATGTTTTTATCTGTTCACCATCAACATTGCGTGCAGCAGCAACCACCGCCTCCCAGACACTGTTCAGAGAGGTGTACTGTTTTCCCTCCTTGTAAATCTCACATTTGATGATGGACCACAGGTTCTCAATGGGATTCAGATCAGGTGAACAAAGAGGCCATGTCATTAGTTTTTCTTCTTTTATACCCTTTCTTGCCAGCCACGCTGTGGAGTACTTGGACGCGTGTGATGGAGCATTGTCCTGCATGAAAATCATGTTTTTCTTGAAGGATGCAGACTTCTTCCTGTACCAGAAACTGGCAGTAGGACTGGGAGTTGAGCTTGACTCCATCCTCAACCCGAAAAGGCCCCTCAAGCTCATCTTTGATGATACCAGCCCAAACCTGTACTCCACCTCCACCTTGCTGGCGTCTGAGTCGGACTGGAGCTCTCTGCCCTTTACCAATCCAGCCACAGGCCCATCCATCTGGCCCATCAAGACTCACTCTCATTTCATCAGTCCATAAAACCTTAGAAAAATCAGTCTTGAGATATTGGCCCAGTCTTGACGTTTCAGCTTGTGTGTCTTGTTCAGTGGTGGTCGTCTTTCAGCCTTTCTTACCTTGGCCATGTCTCTGAGTATTGCACACCTTGTGCTTTTGGGCACTCCAGTGATGCTGCAGCTCTGAAATATGGCCAAACTGGTGGCAAGTGGCATCTTGGCATCTGCACGCTTGACTTTTCTCAGTTCATGGGCAGTTATTTTGTGCCTTGGTTTTTCCAAACACTTCTTGCGACCCTGTTGACTATTTTGAATGAAACGCTTGATTGTTCGATGATCACGCTTCAGAAGCTTTGCAATTTTAAGAGTGCTGCATCCCTCTCACTATTTTTGACTTTACTGAGCCTGTCAAGTCCTTTTTTCGACCCATTTTGCCAAAGGAAAGGAAGTTGCCTAATAATTATGCACACCTGATATAGGGTGTTGATGTCATTAGACCACACCCCTTCTCATTACAGAGATGCACATCACCTAATATGCTTAATTGGTAGTAGGCCTTCGAGCCTATACAGCTTGGAGTAAGACAACATGCATGAAGAGGATGATGTGGACAAAATACTCATTTGCCTAATAATTCTGCACTCCCTGTAGAGCTGCCGTTTTGGAAAAATTATGACAACACAACACAAATTGCCTTTGTGCTAGTGATGTGAAACCAAGTAAAATTCAGACTGGTAGCAGTGATACTGATCCAATACTGATACTTGAAACTACGTAAAATGAATGGCCCGCCCTGCAGTGGGATTTTCCTGCCTGGGAGCAGGGCACCAAGCAGGCAAGGTGGGGTGGGGGGTTAGGAGGGTTTATTCTGCTTTATAGAATAGAAACATTTCTGATGTTTCACCATGGACTTGTATACATACATACATACATCCGCGGTCCGTATCCTGCATTCTTTGCATTGGTCAACGGCTAGGTACAGATACTCATACGAAGATCACAGCAAGTATATTTCTGTCTTAACATGCTCCATACAATAATACTAATGTAATCCTGCGGAAATGACCGATTGATTTTGCAATAACACTTTGCATTGATCTGCTCCATCTTTAATGAAGCCTTTCCGCCAGATGAAGTGTTTTTAATCATAAATCTAATTGCCTTAACTACGCAAGTGGGTATTGATACCGAATGCTTCAAAATGTTCCGGTGCGGGAGTTCACCATCATCATCAATCTTCTTTCAATTAGCTAAAGATGACCCCCCCCCAAAAAAATGGTCATGTAAGACTTGAACTTTCCATTTGATGTGCATGAAAAAGCCCCATAAAAACAAAACTGATATGAGTGACACCTGTCGGCAGCAGTGGGGAATGCAGGGTTCATGTAAAAAGATTTATTATTTGTATTTACTTAAAATGAATTGGTAGTTGTCTAGTGGGTAACACACTCGACTATGAACCAGAAGACCCAGGTTCAAATTCCACTTACTACCATTGTGTCCCTGAGCAAGACACTTAACCCTAAGTTGCTCCAGGGGGGGACTGTCCCTGTAACTACTGGTTGTAAGTCGCTCTGGATAAGGGCGTCTGATAAATGCTGTAAATGATAAATGCTGTAAATGTAAAAAAAAAAATTAAGATGGTCACCTTATAGTCCAGGTCTTTCTTCAGACAGTCCAATTGCTCAGTGAAGAATTTAATTTTTTCTTGAGTTTTGATAATTGCGCCCTTAGCTGTGGAATAGTAAAAACCAGTGACTGAGTAACGAGTAAACTTTAATTCAATATTGTCAAATTACTTATCCTAACAGCACCAAACAGTTCGGAAAACTGATGAAAGCTGACTACATTAATGACATTTGTGAAAATTCAGTTAAATAAATGAAGCCATTTGATATTTCATAGATTTAGGTTAGCATTTACTGCTAACACTACTAAAGTACTGCACCTTCATGAATTTGGCGTGAATTCTCCGACTCCCGCTGCTCAGTTAGTAAAATATGTCGGAAGAGTTCATCTAAGCTCATCTCCGATACAAAAAAAATGTTTTATCTTTAGCTTGAACTGGAATTTCGGAAAACAGAGATCGACAAATGCATGGAAAACAAAGTGAATCGAATCGATTCACCTTGAAGGTTGCCAGGTTGGTTCCAAACGCTGTTAAAATCTGCACAAAGTGGCAGGGAATATATGAATATAACCAGCTTGAGACTTTTCAGTGGTCTAATCAATTATATTTTATATTGATCTAGTGTTTTAAAATCTTTCCTTGCTAGTTGATAAAGGCTCCTTTGTGCCACATTAAGACATGAGACAGTAACCATATGATCTGTTTGTGTACAGAATCTACAACAGAGTGAATAAAATAGATGTTTTCATAGTTGGGGTCCTAGTGAACCGGAATTGATCTCTTCATCGATGGTAACTTAAGCATGTTGTAAGTCGCTTTGGATAAGGGCGTCTGCCAAATGCCGTAAAAGTAAATGTAAAATAATAGATTTTAATTAAACAGTGGCTTAAAGGATTCTGTAACATTTTAATTATATAATATTGGCAAAGTCAACTGCTATAACCAGTGTTTTATCGTAAACCCCTGCACATTATATATAAAATATATGTGTGTTTGTGTGTGTGTGTATTATTTAGTTTTTTTTAACATCCTTATACTGGAAAAACTGACACTTTGATGAATGCAGACTCACCATTATCCCATTTTAAAGACATTTAGGTCACAGTGAGAGACAACTTGCTAATGGGTCTTTAATTGTTTATTTGATTAGCCCGTTAATGCATGTTAGAGATTCATGCTTTTTTATTAGCATTTCTTGGTCATTATTTCTTTCTTGACTTTGTGAAAACCCCATTTAGATTTGATTAGAAGCAACAATGAGAAGTGAGAGGTTATCTGAGCTTGTTATGTTCCCCTGTACAAGATGTTCCAGGATGAAAGTGTAAGCGTGTTGATCTAGCGGCCTAGTTGGTGATGCACGGCTGCTTTGCTGAGACCACATCCAGGATGAGAGACGTTCAGGAGCGGAAGATACACTGTCTCTCCTTCCTCAACCACTCCTGGCATTCATCACAGACCCATTTCAATGAGCTATTAGACCTGCCAGGCTCTGCATTGTTTGCCGTTTGTAAGCACCGTCAGCAATCAATAACTTTAATTCAGTGCCATTTGGTACCTCAAAACGTGTCACATCATTCTTTTAGCCCCTCCCGCCTCCACAGTTCTGTTTGAAGGAATGGTTTTGATCTGGTGCCATGAAGCACATTAAAGTGTGAACGTTGCTCGTTTATACGACCTGGACTATATTATGCTGACATTCATTTGCAAAATTAATAGTAAATATTGATTGATTGTGTCACAGGTTCCACACTGATGCCACGCCTCCACCCACGCACGTGGCAGAAACGTGCAGAGTCATCAGATTAGTTTCCCATGCAATTAGCACTGCTCTTTCCTCAACACCAATGTCCAGTCTCAGATCAGCTTGGTGCCAGGGCAAATCCATACAATCATAATGGGATTCATCTATTAAAGGCAACTAAGAACTTTTCAATTTGCCTTAAACCCCTTAATCATCCAGTGTGGGTCATGGTGAAGTCCAGATGTACAAGAATATTACACAAGCTTTCGAAGAAAAGAATTGGAACAGCCATTTGTGACACTAACATGAATTTGACCATCACTGCCATATGCATCATCTCATGAAATATGGATGATACAAAAATGCTCCAAGCAGCGATTGCTGTAGGTCAAAGCATTTAACTGTCAAAACAAATGTATTTATATCAGAGAATGATTTATATTGCACAAATATTAAATAATGCTAATATCTGCAGGGATGTCATGTTATTATTATTACCAGTACTAAAAACAAAAGGTTGATCTTTAAAATAACTGATGTACAGTACAGGCCAAAAGTTTGGACACACCTTCTCATTCAATGTGTTTTCTTTATTTTCATGACCATTTAAATTGGTAGATTCTCACTGATGGCATCAAAACTATGAATGAACACATGTGGAGTTATGTACTTAACAAAAAGTGTAGACCTGGCCTCCACAGTCACCGGACCTGAACCCAGTCGAGATGGTTTGGGGTGAGCTGGACCGCAGAGTGAAGGCAAAGGGGCCAACAAGTGCTAAACACCTCTGGAAACTCCTTCAAGACTGTTGGAAAAGCATTTCAGGTGACGACCTCTTGAAGCTCATCGAGAGAATGCCAAGAGTGTACAAAGCAGTAATCAGAGCAAAGAAACTAGAATATAAAACTCGTTTTCAGTTATTTCACCTTTTTTTGTTAAGTACATAACTCCACATATGTTCATTCATAGTTTTGATGCATTCAGTGAGAATCTACCAATGTAAATGGTCATGAAAATAAAGAAAACACATTAAATGAGAAGGTGTGTCCAAACTTTCGGCCTGTACTGTAAAGTTATAATGTATAAATGAGTGATTTGGGGGTAACAGGGTTGGGACAGTGGCGCAGGCGCACCGACAGATGGCGGCCTCCACCCAGACTCTGCGCAATCTGCCCCGCCTTCCTCGCAACTTCCCACGTCGCAACAAAGCCACGTTCGGCCCTGAAGAAAATTCATAACGATTCATAACGCGACGTATTCCGTCTTAACGTCGGAACAGGTTCACGGAACGATTCATAACGTGACGGCAAGCCGCTCCGTCCACTCTCCGGGTTTCACTTCCGTCCGCGTGCTTTTCGTCCGTTCAACCGCTTTTTTCTTTTCTTTTTTATTTCTTTTTTTATTTCTTTCACCGATCCGGACTCGGCACCACGATTCAAGTACGCTGACCAGAGGCCTCGGTGGTTGATTTATCCGCCAATCAGAGACGCTTAAACAACTGTTAACCAATCAGAGTCGCCGTAGCAGCGGCGCGTGTCGGCACACGAAGATAATAATATTTAAAAAAACGCGACTTTTGTGCATCGCACCGATGTAAACGTTATAGCATGTGATAAAATACGCGACTATTTACATATTTTAGAGCACGAGATACGACGCAGTTCATTTAAGGTCTCCTTAATAAGCACGCTGGTGGCCGATGTGACATGGTCACACTTCCTCGGCACCGAAATCCTTAAACGTCATAATGTTTCCATGTCGTCCAGACACTGTCGGGCTGTGGGTCCGGACATGAAAATAGTATTTTCATTATACATTTCATTTTGGCAAATGTAAAGTAGTTTCATTTCGGGGTTGTGGAGAGCCCGATGTCCCCGATCCGGACTGTGGAAGCCCGGCAGGGTCCCGGACTCGGACCCTTCCAACCCAGAATCCGAGGAAAGTTCGGCCCTCGGTCTTCACAGCGGCTCGCGTGCCGGACGCGGAGCGCGCGCGCTCCCCACGGTGCCGCTGCACGGTTCTGCGCGGGCGCGCGCACGCGCGCGCATGTGGTGTGTGTGTGTGTGTGTGTGTGTTAGACAGAGAGAGAAAGTGCGGGTGAGTGTGAGTGTGTGTGTCCGGGCTCCTCGCTCCTGCCTCTACCGCTCGCCTGCTGGAGAGAGGAGACGCACCGGGGCCACGCGGATAGTTCGCGCCGGGTTCCGCGGACGGATGTTGGAGTAATTTTTTTTTTCATCTTTTTCCATCTTTTTTTTTTTTTTTTTTTTTTACATTTTTAAAAAATTTCCTTTACAGTGACGGGCTGGCTCCTCGTGGACGTGGCGACAGCAAATTACTTTGGACGATTTTTGAATGGAACTACTCGGATTCCCTCGACGCTGAGTCGCGCTGCCGCGTCCGGTCCGGTTCGGTTCCGTTCGGTTCGGTTCGGGTTCACCGTGTTCCTCGTTGACGGACAAGACGCGATGCTGGTCCTCGCCTTTCTGTACGCGCTGCTGCCGCTGTTGGGTAGGTCTCCCGCTCCTCAGATAGCAAAGTTTTGTCATTTATCGTTCTGCGGGGTGTCGATATTAAAAACTGTGAAAAGTACTTTAAAGTGCAATTTATTACATATCTGAATATTATAAATGTTGTTGTGTTGATTACGCGCTTCATGTTCTACTCAACACGTTTAATTTAGGTTAAAGAGCTTATTTCTTTTTAAATGTGCCATGTTTTAGAATTAATGCCTTTTTAAGCAGCTTTTGGTGAATTTACTTAATCCCCAGCAGGACTGTTGACATATTCCTTTGTGTTTAATGGGGGGGAAAAATAGAGGAACCTCCGACACCCCCACACATCTACATTCCGAACCCCCTTTTTTCATCCAAATGCTCATTTATAGTCTAAGATGGGCAGGTCGGACACCAGAGGGTGAGGTGATTTACGTACTTAATGGAATATAAATCCGGTGGTGGTATATTATATAATAGGTCAGCGGGATAAATAAAGTGCAGTGTGGGTAATTACATGCACGACGTTGGATGTGTAGAATAACATTTACATTTACAGCATTTATCAGACACTCTTATTCAGAGCGATTTACAGGGACAGTCCCCCCCTGGAGAAATTTAGGGTTAAGTGTCTTGCTCAGGGACACAATGGTAGTAAGTGGGATTTGAACCTGGGTCTTACCTGTGTGTTACCCACTAGGCTACAACCCCCCATGTAATATTCGTACTTGTGTAGTAAGTGTTGGGGTGGAAAAGTGTTCTGGTTTCGGCGCGTAACCGGACCCTCTGCTTCTCTCCACGCACCCCCAGACGCCGAGGACGGCGCGTCGATCGCGTCCCGGCCCGACTGCGTGCGCGCCAACGACCTGTGCCTGAAGGAGCAGGCGTGCAGCACCCGGTTCCGCACGATGCGGCAGTGCGCGGCGGGCAAGGAGGGCAACTTCAGCGCGCCGCCCGAGTGCCGGAGCGCCGCGGAGGCGCTGAAGCACAGTCCGCTGTACGACTGCAAGTGCCGGCGGGGGATGAAGAAGGAGAAGAACTGCCTGCGCATCTACTGGGGGGTTTACCAGACCTTGCAGGGTACGAAACAAAAAAAAAAAAAATCGAGCCACATGTCCAGGGGCGCTTTACGCACCCACTGACCGATATGACCGATCAGCCGGACCTAATGCGGCCAACTAACGGTCCCAGCATCCCACCCACGCCATGCGCGATTAAACCATCTTCTTATATCTCGTGAAGTATTTTTTTATATTTTTTTATTTATGTATGTATATATATATATAAATATATATAAATATTTCTGTTGTTGCTTAGGTAATGATTTAGTGGAGGAGTCCCCGTATCAGCCTGTGAACAGCCGGCTCTCCGACATATTCCGCCTGGCCCCCATCCTGTCAGGTAAGGGGCCGTGTGAAGTGTGTGCATGACCCACCCCCCCACCCCGACCCACAGCCCCGCGACCCCGCCCCGCCTTTCCTGTGCATGCACGCGCACCGCCCCGCACACCGCAGTAACGGGATATAGTTCGGTAACGGGACGCCTGTAGGTGGCGGTGTCGCTCCCCGGTTCGCAAAGCCCTTCCTGGATTTTTACATTAAAAAAAATATATATATATATATATTTCCTGCTGCTGGAGTTGCTTCAGGTTCCGAGCAACACAGAAACCATATTTGGACTTGATTGTATGGCTTATTTGTGGAAATATAAAGTACCACGGTACCAGGCTGTGGTGAACCAACCCTCCTATTAGTTTTTCATGGTTGAGTTTAATAAAATACAGGTTTTTTTTTGGTAACATTCCTCTATGAACGAGCGGAACTATGAAGTTGGACAGACGTAATGCCATAATGTCGGAACTGATTCTTGTCTAGTATTCGCCTGTGATTCAAATGTGGTCACCGCTGTCTGTTTGGTCGGGGGCCTTTCAATTAGGCCCCTCATCAATCCCTGTCTGGGTCGTGGCGCGGCTAGAATGCATCTTGTCTAATGGAGAACCGAGCTGCCGCCCGAGGCCGGAGCGTCTCTGGAGCATTTGATTCCTCGGAGAAGACAAGACTGGCCTCTGATGGCCTCGACTGCGTCCCCAGATTTACGCTCGGGCGGCGTCCGTCAGTCTTTAAACGCCACTCGCACGTTAGGGGGAATTAACGGCTCACGGCCTGGTTAGTTGTAATTAAAAAGGACATCGCCAGGGCTTTCTTCTTCCGAGGTTTAGGGTGGGAGAAAGGGACAGCCCCCTCAGGACAATGTGGGGGGGATCTGTGGCCCAGACAGCTAGTGGAAGGGGCATTTATGTCACTGAGGTGTCTGATGGCATCATGAAAATTCAGCATGTTTTTTTTTACCATAAATAATTTCATTTTAAATGCTATTTTTTTTAAACACAGCACGCATTATATACGTGACCGTATTTGTTTTATTTTTTAACTCACGTTTGCTAATTTGGGACCCTCTAGATAAAGGAGATCAATAAACTTTTTTTTTCATGTGTGTGTTTTTTCCTAAAATCATATTGAGATATGCAAATTTACAGTAATTATACCTCAATGAAAGTCATGAAATTGAGAATTAGACTATTATGAGAATACAGGGTTCATGTGCTCAAGAGAGTTTGCTGAGGCCACTGAAAATGTATTTATTTATTGTTTCTATTTTTTAAAAAACAATAAAGAGGACCAAAAGTTGAAAACATAATCATATATCCAAACACACACACACACACACACACACACACACACACACACAGTACATTTAATTTTAACATTTTACCTTACAGTAATATTATATAGCAAACATCACACGTGTTTCTCCTCAGGAACATTGGAAGTCATTTTGATATAATTCCACGTTGCCAGATTCATGATACGAGTGTGTTTTGTCACCGGGTGAATGCTGAGCAAAAGAAGGGAATTTAGTACTTTAGGGTACGAACTGTTTGGTCGGTGCCTCGGTAATGGAATCCCTACCACGTGAATACGGATCCGAGGCGGATTGATAAAGCGCTCGGCGCACTTTAAACATAATTCTACTTAATCACGGAGGAGTGTGTAGTTCCATGATGAAGAATTAAAACCCTAAGCTTCCTAATTGAGGTTAGGCGTGTGTTGCAGGGCTCATTAAGTGAGAGGCAGACCGGATGAAAACCGGCGCTTCTCCGTCCACCCTGCTCTGGTATGAGCGTTCCGATTCCTTTTGAACTCCTCGTCCAAGGGCCGGTGAGCTCTGTCTGTATTGACGTCCGCCTTTCCCCTCGATTAAACGGTTTTATCGAGTGCCTCGGGGTATCCTCAGCTCAACCGAAGCAGGACCCGTCCCAGGGCGCCTCGGCATTAATAAACCCGAGAAGAGGATTAAATACTTCCCAGAGCAAAGGCCGAGCCGGGTGCTGAGGAGGCAGTGGCGTTCAGTCGCGCAATGGCTCCTAATGGCCTCCACTCTAAACTGTTTAGACACGCGGGGAGGCGACGGCGAAGCCGTGGCGGTGTCGGCCGGGGGGGGCAAAGCAATCGGAGCACGCTGCCGGCGCAGGGCACCAGGCGCCACCAAGCCACTCAGGAAATATTCACAGCCATTGCGGCTCGATGGCAACTACAGACGTCGGCGCTGCTGGAAGCGGCCAGGAAGGTCACTTTCTAAACATCGAAATTTTCAGCAAAAACTAGTTACACACAAAAAAATTTTTTTTTGATCGTTTTCTGGGGAAGTTTTGCTCCTCAGCTAGTCTTGTGTTGCTTGTGAACTTCACTGCTTCACTAGGGTGGTAGTAGCCTAGCGGGTAACACACTCGCTTATGAACCAGAAGACCCAGGTTCAAAAACTGCTTACTACCATTGTGTCCCTGAGCAAGACACTTGGGGACACTCTCCAGGGGGACTGTCCCTGTAACTACTGATTGTAAGTCGCTCTGGATAAGGGCGTCTGATAAATTCCGTAAATGTAAATGCTCCAACTTGACAACTGAGAGCAGGCTTTATAAATAAAAGGAAGGAAGAATGAGTCCGAACTGAGAAAGAGCATCATCTGATTTTTGCTTCAAGTCCTCTTGTTCAGAGCCAGTGCTGCTGTTTTCCACAGAAAAAAATTGGTGCCGTTACCCCAAAACAAGCGAGAACCCATGACGTCACGAGCTGTGGGCAGAGCGACTGGTAGCTTTAGATGGGTAAATGATGTAGAAGCAAAGTTCGGTATCGTGGAGCACTGAAAAAATTAACGCTCTTCTAGCTATGTGGAGTGCGCTAGAAGAAATGAAGGAATAAGTGAAGAACTTAAAGTCGCAGTCTTCACATGAACAACTGACCAAACTCTCAATAAGATAAAAAAAAAAAAAAAAACTGGGACAAAAGGAAAGGGCTAAAATTGGCAGCGGTGGAGACCCAACAGATTTCTATTACGATGTGATTGATTCGGTGCTGGAATTTCTGTTGAGTAGACGTGACCTGTGATGTGTTATCGCGCGGCTCCCACTGAGCTCCTGTCTAGTGTAAATGTGGACCGGTTCTCGGTTGGTTTACACAGCGGGTTACTGCATTTGGACCCAGCCTCGTGCAAACTTTTAGAACTAATATGGATGATGGATTTATGTCATAATGTCACCTTGTGAACACTTGTAGCCTTTTTAACCCTCAAAATCAGTGATTTTTCAAAGTGTGTGGCACATCAGAGGTGTGAACCTTCACTCGTCTTACGATTCGATTCGATTACGATTACTAATGCCTCGATATCGATGCATTACGACTTGAAGCCACAGACACCAGAAAAACACCTGGTTCAGACATCACTTGCGTCAGGTGAGCACAGACTGAACACAGAGCGTCATTCTGCTTATTGCAGAAAGTCTCCGCTGCACTCGCCATGGGGATCAGCACAAAAATATATGCATGTGCTTTTCTAAACTCCAGGCAATATAATGTTGTGTTGTAGATCTCTGGACACCCAGAGACTGTTAAGATGTTCTGCATTGCATCAATGCTGAGACGTCTATGTCTGCATCGCAATGCATTGATTATACGATTAACGATTAGAGATTCAACACTCCCATGGCACACCCAACTGGTGGGGCTCAGAGTCATGACAGATGGGACACAAGCAACCTGGGGGAGAAAGACACATTCATGTCACTTACGTTAGAAAGTTGCTAATTTACTGCCGTCAGAGCAGTAGGTTGTGCTCATTCATACATGATGGAGGCAGAGATGGAGGCGGAGACAGAGGTGTCACCCATTGTCACACTCAGCGGTGGGCGTGTCTGATTAGCCCAGCTGACTAAACTTGTGAAACCCATGTGATGGCATCTGTACTAGGTAATTTGCATAAATGTGACTGATTGGCTGGACGGTTTGCATGGAAACGGATCCGGTGTGCTGGCCCCGCTTGGTGTCACCCTGTTCAAAGTGACGGGGAAGCTTCTCTGTGGGCCATCAAAATGTTTCTTCCTGCCAAGTGCTGAATAATAGAAGAACATTGAGAACCACTGCTCTTAACCATGAATTGAAAGGTTTTGCTCATTTATCTGGAGAGCAGTGAAGCTTAGGGACAGTGGTGGCCTAAAAGGTAAGGAAGCGGACCCGTAATCAGAAGGCTGCCGGTTTGAATCCCGAACCTCCAAGGTGCCACTGAGCAAAGCACCGTCCCCACACACTGCTCCCCGGTGCCTGTCATGGCTGCCCATTGCTCACTAAGGTGATGGTTAAAAGCAGAGGACACTTTTCATTGTGTCACCGTGTGCTGTGCTGCAGTGTTTCACAATGACAATCGCTTCACTTTCACTTCTCTTGATTGACCAGGTTATAAATGTTGGTCTTTTTTTTTTAACAAGACTGAAAGGCCAAACAATGGTGTTTCATTTGGAATATGAGCCACCAAGGTACCCACCAAGGAAAATGTCTCAGTGCTTCTCGAGCTTCGCAACAAGAACCGGCCCGCGTTGTAAAGCAGAACGAAGCTCCCTTGTGGGCGACCAGCTGAACATGCCTCTCCCTCCCTCTCTCCCGCTAGTGTTGATTCTCTCTCGTGTTAACCTTGAGCGGCGTGTGGAAACACCAGTAGCGCGCAACCGTCCGGAGCGGCGGCGCAGAGCTGCAAGTGCCGCAACTGACAGCTCCTCGCTCGGCCATCAGAGCGGCTCCCTCCTAATCTACTCCAGCGTCCGCTGGGTCAGACGCGCAGGCGGGGCAGGAAAGAAAATAAATATGAAAATGATTCACGGAGCCGTCGCCTCAGGCAGATTCCATAATTTGGCCAAAAGCAAATGTGACATCTATTCGGTTGACAGTTGTGATATTTTTGCACAATATCTCAATGAATTGAATGTCTTCATGTCGAACTTACTGTAATTCTTTTTTTTTTGCACCCGAGCTGTAGAGCTTGGGTACATCCAAGTTCAAGCCCCCGGTCCTACAGTTCTCGCTATTTTTGGCACTTTGTTCTGCTAAAGATTCTCGTATCCTCCTGGAGTGAGGTCGCGCTCATGGGAGACGTCTCTGGTGAAAGCTAATCAATATGGAGCCATGTTAAAATAGAAACTTGAGGCTGTGGGTACAAGAAACTATTGATTTCTTTCTCTCTTGCTCGTCTTTTTTTTTTTTTTTTTTTTTTGAGCCTGAGCTCTTCCGTTGCAGCGGATCAAAGGGTAATCTCTCCGTCCCTAATGCTCAGGTATACAGTTCCACAATCCTGTCCAGGGAATGAAGGGATTGTCAAGTTCTCTTTAAAAAAACAATGGCCAAATACAGTGACATTGTGCCAGCATGAGCATTTTTTTTTGGTCATTGTGATACACAGCACAGCACGCGAAATGTGTCCACCGCATTTAATCCAGTGGTGGGGCAGTGGTGGCCTAACGGTTAAGGAAGGGGCCACTGCTAACCAAGTGTGATGTTTAAATGCAGAGGACACATTTCACTGTCTGCACCATGTGCTGTGCTGCTGTGTATCACAATGACAATCACAATCACTTCACATCACCCTTGGTGAGCAGTGGGCAGCCATGACAGGCGCCTGGTATGCAGTGTGTGGGAATGGTGCTTTGCTCAATGGCACCTCAGTGGCATTTTGGTGGCCTCTTGGCGGTTCGGGATTTGAACTGGCAACCTTCTGATTACGGGGCTGCTTCCTTACCCGCCAGGCCACCACTGTGAGTGAGCAGTGGGCAGCCATGAAAGGTGCCCAGGGAGCAGTGTGTGTGGATGGTACATTGATCAAGGTGACCTCAGTGGCACTCCGGTGGTTTGGGATTTGAACCGGCAATCCATTACAAGTCCGCTTTCTTACTCGTCGTGCCACCATTGCAACAAGGATCCCGTGTTCCTTTGGCACCTGTAGCGAATGACGCCGCTGCCCAGTGGGGGCTGTCAGTATCTTCCAAGCGTCTTATTTTGTGATGGCTAATTTTGAAATATTGATAGGTGTCGCTGCAGCGCTGAGGGCACGGCAGAACAAGGGCAGCGTTCTCCTCAGGGCAACTGTTAATATGTTAACACACTGTATCACTGAGCTAATGAGACCTTATATGGCGTTGCAGAGCCCTTCAGCTCGGAAACCTGGGGATTCCTGCGGCTTCCCAGCATTGATCTCGCCATCTGTCCGCCTGCAGTTTGGAGGTCATGTCTCACTCACAAAGCAAGGGTGAGGGGAAAAAAAGGAATCTGCAGGGAGCAAAGAAAGAAAGAAAGACTGAAAGAAAGTATATTCAAATGGTCACTGTTCTTGTCCTCTGACTTTTAGGAAGCCACACATGTAGATTTGAAGCCCATAAGGAAGCTGCAGAACTGCTAATTGGAACGTACACGAATAAGCAGAAAATATTCTGAATTGGTTTCACTGCATGGTTGTTGGGCTCACTGCATGTGCCAGTCTCAGGTGGGCCTTTCAGTGTTCAAGGTTTATCCAAGGCAAAGAAGCCTTGGACAGACCATGGAAACTTGTAGGAATTACGTCTTTCTTTTAGCCTGGAAATGTCTGGTGGGAATCGAGGAATGTGTCTGTAGGCTCTCTGCAACCTAGGAAGCCTGGACCATGGGCCTGAGCATTTCTGGTGGACAACTGCATGGCTGCATGGATGGATTTCTTATACCTTTGAAAACCTTTGAAAGGCATAATATTTGGCATTTCCACCGTGTCCTTTGAATTGCAGACTTTTTCTTGGCCTGCTAACTGCTGCCTCGTTGATAGATCTGTTGGTTCTGCAGCGACTGTCCCAGCTGTGGTAATAACAGTGAGAACGCCAGACTGTAGTGTTGGCAGCCATGGCTTTGGCACGTGTTGCTGATATAGTCAGAAGGTGACCAGATCTGAGTTCTCGTGAGAGCTTTTTGATTGGATGTGAACGCGGCAAGTGATTCATCATTGTTAATAGATGCTCCTGACAGCTTGAATCAGCAGGGACGAGTCGGTTGCCAACTTACCCTGCCCAGATGCACACAAATTTGCACAATCTCCGTCACAGCAGCCGAACACCTCTGCCCAAGGCCAGACGAATGAAGTGGGTAACATCTCCTCCGATGGAATGTCAATGGGCATCTGTAGTGACTAACCAACAGGGGGGAGGCCTAAGTGATAAAATGTTCAGCCTGTGGTGGTAATAGCTGGCCGGAGTGTACAGTTTGTCCCGCTTGAGCCCATGGGGCTCATGCACAGATGCAGATGCACAAGCCCGCTTTTTGCAACCCATAAAAATGGCACTGAACTTACTTGGATTGCGTCTGGGAACACCTGAGAACCCGGCAATCTCTTCACTTTATTACTATAGGCATCTTCAGCCATTCCGATGTTTGCAGGTTTCTATGGATAAGGGGAACATTCCACTTCAGAATTGGTGCAGAGCTCTTTTAGTTTGTTTCTGGGAAGCAGCGTATTGATAAGGCACTGCTGGACCACAGGGAAAGGCAGCAATAAAATCAAGGGATAAAATCACAATGTGTCCAATGTGCATTGAAAAAAGGTCCTAGGTTGTCCTTGGTTGAAGGATAAGGTTTGGGTAAATGTTGGGGACTTTCAACCCTGGAAAGATCCTGCTAAGGACAGTAAAGATCCCGCTAAGGACGGTATGATTTGTATTATAATTGAGGTTTATGCAAAAGTCTTTGTTATGTTATGTAGGAGAGAATGGGAAACTGGATGTGGATCAAGTCCCTTGGATGTGGATTTACACGTCCTGTCCTGCTGTGCTTCCTCAAGGGAGAGGAACCCACTTCTACGCATTATTTAATCACAGCGTCATACATTTCCACAGTGTGCAGAAAGTCCTCCAAAATCCAGCTGTTCCACGCTTCTTGCCAGTTACCCAACCTCTACTGTGTTAATCACACACTCTGTTCATGGTTATCATGCCTTCTTTTTTTTTTAGTTAATCCTCTTCTCCTCTTTCAGTGTAATGTTGGCATATGTCAGGTGACCTACTGTGATACTGGCAGGTAAAATTATATTGGTTGAAATTGATTTAATTGCTTTATAATCAAAGGGAAATTACATCTAATGCTGTTTCCAGTTTGGTATGGTCCCCTAAAATTTTCTTTATCATACAGATATAGCATGTGGTGGCCAAGGTTCCAGTCTAAGTTGTTCTCTGGCTAATATTATAAAATTAGTGTTTA
Organism: Denticeps clupeoides; assembly: GCF_900700375.1. Lineage (NCBI taxonomy): Eukaryota > Metazoa > Chordata > Actinopteri > Clupeiformes > Denticipitidae > Denticeps > Denticeps clupeoides. Next base: position 17,159,226 of record NC_041714.1, read on the forward strand.
AAATGCAGTCTGCATGAATGTTCTTATTATTATTTGTGGTGCATGATTTTAATTTTCATCCCAATAAAGCCTCATCTCTTTTTAAATTTTGCATTTTTGCTGCGTTATTAGTATTGATTTTCTACAGCATTTCCATGCATTTTAAATAGGTATTTTGTGCTGTAAGGGCTGTGGACGTTTAGGCAGACACCCGGCAGGTGACAACTTGTGTTAGCGACCACATTAATTATTCATACCTCAGCCGTTGAATAGACGCACAGCACATTTGTTGAGTTTGCAGGATCCCCACTTGTAATTTTGCACTCTCACCACTTGTAAGATCTGGGGTGTGTGTGTGTGTGTGTGTGTGTGTGCATAGTAAAATGCTTAAATGTACATTCCTACATTTGCATATGTACATTACATTACATTTTTACATTCTACAATTTATCCTGGGTGACTTACAATCAGTAGTGACAAGGACAGTCCCCTCCACTCAGGGTTAAGTGTCTTACTCAGGTACACAATGGTATTAAGTGGGGTTTGCACCTGTGACTTTGTTTCCTTCTGGTTCAGAGGCGAGTGTCTAACCCACTTGGCTACTTACACAATGTATTGTGATGCACATTAGAACCAGAAGTTAATATTTATACAAATATAGACTTGATGAGTAATTAAAGTCGAGTTGTTAAAGATTGCACAGTATGGCAGTGAGGGCCCAAATGCTCAGGTACATTTTTCCGGATGGAAGGAGGGTGAAGAGTGCATGTGAGTGCATGTGTGGTGGCTTTCCTGATACAGCGTGTGTTGTAAATGTCTGTTATGAAGGGAACCGAGACTCCAATGATCTTCTCAGCTGTCCTCACTATTCGCTGTAGAGTCTTGCGGTCCGATGCGGTGCACATCCAAAACCAGACAGTGATGCAGCTGGTCAGAATTTTCTCAACGGTCCCTAGGTTTTCCTCAGCCTCCGCAAGAAGCAGAGACGCTGCTGGCCTTAGTTGGCTGTTGAGCTGATGTTGAGGAGAGAGTCTAGGAGAGGTTCTCCTTTAGATGAACACCCCTCCGTAGCGTCCGTAATCGCAATTGCAGTATTTGTCAAATAAATTGGGATTATATTTTTCTTAAAATTGTTCAGCCCTAATTTGGCTGATGGTTCTTTACATTACATTTATATATTGGACCCTGGAATCATTTAAATATTTTACCAGGACAATGATCGAGTGACTAGATCCTGGCAGGGTGGGAATCACATGGCACTTTTTTATGATTATGTCTGTAAAACCTAAACACACTGACTGCCTTTCTTCGTCAGACTCACTGAAAGCTCGCTCACTAACAGGCTAAGCATGAACTCACTGTTTCCCAGAGGCAGAGAACTATACTCCCTCACTGTTTCTCCCTCCTCTGTTCCCGGCGTGTCTTCCCAGTGATCCCTGTGTTAAGTTCTGGTCGTCTTCTGTGAATTCATGTTGCCCCAGTGGATTAACCCCCTGATATGGTGGGGTGAGCTTCGGATTGTGCTCTTTGACACCTTTCCCCTTCTTTTTTTTTTGTTGACCAACCCCTGATTGTTTCCTGAATGAGCCCGTCTTTTTGCAGAGGATGGGACTGGCGGTGGTCCCTGGAGTGATCCCATCACCATTGCCCCTGGGAGGGTGGCCCTGGGCAGGGGCCGAGTGGTGGAAGCCCAGGACCCTAGTAGAAACAGGAGGGCACATCCCAACTGGGCTATCCTGGGTAAATACGGAGACTGCCATCCCCGTGTGGCCTGTGTGGTGTGCCAGTGTGTGTGTAACTGCATGAACTCGGGGGTGTTTTCTGTTCTTACAGTGTGTGTGTAGATGGCCGAGCGGAGTGTTGACATCTGGCTTAATTGCATGGCGCTCATGGAGCGCTATTTAAATTGCATGTAGGGAAATTAACTTGGTTAAAACAGAATTGTCGACACTTTGCTAACGCCCGCAGTGCTACGAGCGAAGCAATGAGAACCTTTTGTGCCGTGTTGCTGAGTTTCTCGCCGTTTTCTTTCACTCTGACGCTGACACAGGCACTTGCAGGTTTAAGGTAAACGTCAAGTGCCTGGTGGTTCCTTCTGCAAATGGAAATGACCCTTCGTTGGGTTCTTGGCGCCTTGGGGTCGTGCGTGTGTGCGAGTGCAGGCATAAGCCCATAAGGTGGTGTTGAGGCTGTAGCTCTTGCCACCACAGGGCAAGAGGTATATTTGGGGCAGGTGACAGCAGTACCCAGGAGCCGGGTGGGTGAGTTAAGGCGACTGAAAGGAAGAGAAAAACAACCATATAAATCATTTTCTTATCTTAGGAGAAGCTCCGCATTTGGAGATCTGGTCATTAGTGCGTTCAGTAGAGCCCTGGTTGGCTCTGGCACCTGCCGTATTTCAATTCCGTGGTTTCAATTCCAATAATAAATGTACCCCTGCTTCTCCCTGCCCACAGCAGCTATTGCAGCAGTTCAACCGCCCTGTGGAGCAGAATATGTCTGATCTGCTTTTATTGGTGACCGCCAGACAGCTGTAGTGTATGCCCTAAATTTAAAATACTAGTAAAACATCTCAATACAGCCTACCAAACAAAAGCAGCGTACACATTTTTGCATATAACCGTCTTTGATTGATCATGTTGTTTACATATAAGATGCCCTTATCCAAAGTGACTTTCCATCAGTAGTTACAGGGACAGTCCACCTGGAGACTCTCAGGGTTAAGTGTCTTGCTCAGGGACACAATGTTAGTAAGTAGCACTTTAAATCTGTGCAGTAAAATAGGTAAAAGTAAAAAAAAAAGGGATGGAAGAAGCTGCAAGAAAATGCATTTCCCTTCTCTTCTGTGTATGCTTTAAGTAATGTATTCTGCTCGTATGTAGCAGGTTTTGTACTCACTGGACCTAATATCTGTTGTTAGTGGAGCTGAAAGAATGTTGCAGTAGCTGAATATGTTCAACTTTGGTGCTTTCACACTCCTCTTCACAGCCATTATTCCCCCCTCATACCACTGCGTTCTGTTGCCTCGGCATTATTTGGATACCCATTGTTAAGGTAACACCTTTGCATTCATCAGACGGAATCTAATCGCTGGTTGTAACCACCGTGGTCACCTGCATTCAAGAGGAGGAGGAGGCTTCTTTTTTGCCATCTGATGCTTTGGGATTCATTTGCGCGGGCGGACAGGATTACGAAGCTCTACCACAAGGTGCGATGACTAATACTAAAGTGTGGGCATGGTGATGAGACTGTCGTCACACACAATGCATCTGAACTCCCCCGTTGGCTTCAGAGTTTGTGGGAAGAACCGCCAGTTGTAATTCAGCCGTTCCTGGTGGAAAGAGGGGTCTCACCAATGGCTGGCTTGTCATGAGCAGTGACTCCACTTCCACCGACCCTGAGGTGACAACCAGAGTCCACACTGGCCCATAATGCATCAATACATCCTGACTCTTATCATGAACCGTAGATACTGTAATTAACATGATTATCCAATAAAGGCCAATTATTTTAAGTTAGCCTTGCTCCTTAATTAGGGTTGTGGCGTTCGAAACGCAACGTTTTTGTAGAACACACACACAGAAGAATACGTTCAGTTTGGGACAAGCACCAGCCACCTGTACCAGAGAGAGTTAGCAAACACCAAAAAAAAAAGAATAAAGACTGTAAAGCAAAATATAAATTTAGATGAAACAGCAACTGACTCTTGTTTTTGTTGGTGGGTACTGTACGCTTGGCGTTCATGAATAATTGAACACCATCCCTTCTTCTCTACCTGGCACTCGGAAAGTGGCGTTTTAGTATTCTGGACAGCTTTGTTGTCAATCCGGAAAGCCCTGCTGCGAAATATTGGGAAATATTGGTTTGTGTCTGCGGTGTTTAACACACGGGGCGCCGTGCTGCAGATAAGAGAAGCAAATGCACTTATATAGAACACTTGCCTCAGGGCAGCACCCTCACATTAATTAAAACTCAGATCCTCGGCACGCTGTTAGTCATTGTCAACATTTATGTGAGGGGTAACGTGGGCTCAGAGAGAAATTTGCAAACTATCAGTCATATCGGCTGCATTTTCTTAACATTTAAATGAGTATGAACACTCCCATGTAATGAACAGCCTTATTTACTAAAGAATGTGATTAGCCATGCACTTGGTCTTAAACCAGTTATTATTGTACCAACTATACATCATGCTTTGCATCATATTTTGTAAAACGTATTGCATATTACCATATGCATTAAATCTGCATATGGAAAATATGGCCATTAGCATTATCACACAGCAGTCTTATAGTATACATATATGCATAGATGCATTATTGTATATACAAATGCAGAGGGTCATATCTTTCCATCCTTGTTCTGTTGCTAAACTGCTTTTGTCTTTTGTTGGGGTCCCTTTTTTGCTCTTCTTGTTAGATGATTTATGATTTCATTTACATTTCATTGGGGCTTCATCCTGTGCTTCAACCTGTACATGGTGACTACTATACAATCTTTTATGTTTATATCATAAATGATATGCCTACTTTGCAATAGATTATAATATACTGTAGCCCATCACTACAGAGGTTGTTTTTATAGAGTTAAAAGTTCGCTGCTTTGAAGATCTTCAAATATAAAAAGTTTGGCTTGCTTATCATTTCTATTTTGCAGGCTGCATGAGCTCACATTTGCTATTTGATCATTTTAAGTTTTGTCCTACTGGGTAAAAACAGTCATAAAATGAAAGACCCCTAAATGTATGGTAAAATGTGAAAACAGCAGAATAAATAAAATGTCCCCTGCATACCAGAGACCAGATTTTTCTATTCATTTATCCCATTTATTCAGTAGTCAAATGTCATCACAGCGTTACATAATAAAATGTTTGTGTCCGCGCAGGCACATAACCCCAATGTTCAATACGTAATTCGATTTGTTATATAAAGCGTGGTGTAATTGTGTGTTCACAGAATTCTCACTGGCAAAGTTTCAAGAGCGCCAAATAAATATAACAGCCAATATTACACTGTTCCCCTTTGCCTTTATGAATTGGTGCGCAGCTTAAAGACCAGTCTATACATAATATTAGTGGTTTGGCCTGTGATGCCTATTTTCTAATACATCTTTCCATTTGTGGCGTAACCGCAAGCCTGTGTTGCTCTGCTTCTAATGGAAATCTGTAAGTGGACCACACACACCGTGAGAGAGAGCAGACGTGGCCGTTCCATGTTCACTTTAAAGTCTGGAATCAGATTCAGCTCATCAGCATAGCAGACAAATTGCAGCAGTGAGCAGGTGACCCATGACATGTCGGAACGTTCCAGGCTGTCTGGGTCCCCGGAATCGCTTGCCGTGCCGTGGCCTCTCTGCCTTTCATGTGCTGTTTGTTTAGTTACCAGCCGTTGGCCTTCCGTGTGAAGAGAACAGAAGAAAAACTAGTGGCAGGTCATTCAGGGACATTTATTCAGGACCTAAAATTAAATAAACTAATTATCACGACCAAAATGATGCCTAAAGGAATCTTGTGGCCACTGACCGGCCATGCGTGCCAAATTGTTGCCACTATAACCAAGGCAAAGCTTTACATTTACATTTGAGGCATTTCAGAAGACCCCCTAATCCAAAGCGACTTACATTCAGTAGTTACAGGGACAGTCCCACTTGCTCAGGGACACAATGGTAGTAAGTGGGGTTTTTCCTGGTTCACAGGAGAGTGTGTTACTCACTAGGCCACTACCACCTGCTACAACCTCAAAAGACTCTGCAGAGCAAGATCTCTGTAGGTACCTGGTACCAAGACTTGGACTCCAAGGGTCAGACTCGATTTTACAGAACATCACAGCTTGATCAGATTGATAATGCAAGGCCTATGCACGTCTGACCCTCAAGCCAGTTCACTGGTTCTCTATCCAGTCACTGAGCATCACAACTTGGTCCTTGGTCTAACTTCGGGAACTGACCGTACCTTTTCTTCCATTGTAATCAATTCTATAAATTACAATTGATGATGCTGAGGATCAATTTTTTTTAAAATGTGGACTTCCCCTGAAGATCGTGAAACTTTGCTACTTCTTGAGCTAAAAGACAATCCAAGCTGACATGGGCAGATTTTGTCCCCTTTTCTTTAGTGCAAAACCGAGCTTTCAAAGCCATTTCAGAGCATCCTTCACCTGGCTTTATTCAGACACATTCCATAAACCCACCTCCCTCCACAGGGTTGTAGCCAAAATGGCGACCATGGAGTGTGGAAAGTACACGTTTTGGGACGTTTGAGTGCCGTACTTTGGTTGTGACTGGAAGGCAAAAACATGGAACTTTCCAGGAAGCGGTGTTTGGAAATGTCGGTTTCCACGGTGGCTTGCTGTAGTTCGCAGCCATTACTTCCCGCTTCATCCATTATTCATCCTCTTCCCATTCACTGCAACTGGAGGAGCTGAGAGACGGGAGGTGAGTCGTGATCAGACGTGTCAGAAAGGTGTGTGTGTGTGTGTGTGTGTTCTTCATCTGTGATTGTCAGACTTTACATTGTTGCTGGCCTTATGGGTCTCTGAATCCGTCTGAGCCGATGGGCTCCTCAAACAACGCTAGGGCCACGTTCTCGGTTCTCTGTTTTTTTGTTTTTTTTTTGGCCTCACCTGCTGCGAGGCCACCCTTCCCCCCTCGACGCCCCAACATCCACCATTTAAATCATTTATGGCGCAGAACGTTCAATAGACTTCCCTGCTCGAGCCGCCGCTGGGCCTTTCTCGCTGCCTGAACGGCGGGCCAAGCAATTTCCCACAAATGGCTCCCAGTAGGCAGCGATTGCAGAGGAGACGAAGCTTCGGGCTTTTTAGTGGCACCCACCTCCCCTCGGCAACTGCTTCCTGCCACCGCCACCCTTCTGTTCTCCCGCACAGCGCCTCGCCATTCACGACTCCACGCCTCCCGAGAACCCGCCGACCTTCGACGACAAGCTCGAGAAAAGAAAAGTCCGCGCACTTCACCGTAATTCTCTCAATGCATTTATTTCCTTTTTTGAAGAAAGTGTGTCCTCGCGCTCCGCGAGAAATTGGGAGGATTTTTCCTCGCGCTTAAGTTCTCAGATTTGCATGCAGAGTGAGGACTTGGGGAAACGGGAAATGTCCCGGCGCTGCTAAATGCGCTTGCAGATTTAGTGCAAGCGCAAGCTGAGTTTTGTAATTACAGCTGGCACAGCAGGCTCACAGGTGACACCGCGCCCTCCGCCACCTCTGTCCGCTGTTAATTTCACCCATCCGTTGTCACTGTACATTTCCTTTACTGGCTGGAAGCATCGTTCTATGGAGACAGTTTAGTTTCAAAATTCAAGAATAAATATATTTCTTGTTTCAGCAACAAAAGTTTCACAAGATTTACAAAAAATGTAACAATGTAAAAAAAAAGAAAATTACGTGCATAAAAAAAACAAAAAAAATCCTGCATTTATAAACCACTGTATATTTGTGAATGCCTTTACATTTATTTGCAGATTTTTCCCTGACGGCACCTTTTCAAATGTCTCCAAAGTTTACAGCCAATCACATCAACTGATGTTCGAGAGTTTGATTTAATCTTGACAACATTGTGCTACTTTTGTGAATTTTTGTGGCTTCTTGGAAGGAATTGCGAAAACAAAAGCTTTCATAAAATGACAAAAGTCATAAATATAACGCAAATCCTCAATTTTTTTTTTTTTGTTGCGGTAGGGACTGCGTTTCTTCTGAATTTAAGCGAAAGTTTCCCCGTTCCTTCATCTCAAGTGGTGTCCGTTGGTCACATGTCAACACAGACAACCTGGTGTCTGGACAAACCCTGGATACAACAATACCATCTGATATTCTCTCAATAGGTTAACAGCGAAATCCTTACAACCCATTGATAGTGCCGCTATCCATCACCAGATCACGTGTATTCGCGTCTGTATGTGCAGGGTGACAAGAGTGAAAAGTGACCCAATAGACCCAATAGACCATAACCAGTAGGTAAATGTGCCCACATCACGCCAACTTGCTTGATTCCTTTTAGGCAAGTCTGTAACCCAGCGTGATAAGTCGCATCTTCCCTTTCGGTGCAATAATCAGTACGGCAGCACGGCTTTCGAGAAGTGGCATGAAAATGTTTTCTTGCAAGCGCTGTGCATTTTCAGTAACTGTGTTTCTAGTTTTCGGATCAAGTTTCGGATCAAGTTTCATGTTCTGATCGTGTTTGACATCACCATGGTCTAAGATTGGCCCAGTTTGCCTAGCCCATCCCCCATATTCTTGGGATGGAGGTCCCCAAAAGAGGTAGGACACTGTTTTCAAAAAAGCTATCCACAAAGCGGGACACATGTTCCCGCTTTGTAGCATAGATAAGTTAAGAATCAAGGTACTTTCCCGTCTTCTGGTTTTTTTTGTCCTGAGGACACATTTGATCTTACATCTGAACAAGCCCCTCACATAGCATCATTTCAAAAATAGTGCCAGTGGATTGTGCTTTGTTCAGTGGCACCTCAGCGGTGCCTTGGCGGATCGGGATTGGCAACCTCCTGATTACGGGGCTGCTTACTTAACCGCTAGGCCACCACTGCCCCCCCAAGGCCACCACTGGACTATCAGAACTCTCCCAAGATAGAGAAAACTAACAAACAGTTCTTTCATGTTCATTTGTGTAAATCCTGAAGGCAGATTTGATCAGTGAATGTGCCCCAAGTGTTTTATCACCCCTAGCAATTTGCCAGGGGGCATTATCCTACTGAAGGAGGGTTCATGGTCTGCAACATTCCATGAGGGCCCGCGGTTCCTCAGCATAACATCGCTAAGAACATCACACTGCTGCATTCTGCTCAGCAGTTTTATTTGTTTGGAAAAATGAGAGTGGGGTTCCTCCAGGCTGCTTTGTGCAGAAAAAAAAAAAAACGTCTCTAGAAACATTGCGGAGCGCACGGCTGATTTCAGACCAGATGGCACTGAAAGGATTGGCGTTCGGAGCGGGACCCTAATTGATTGACACTGATGAAACATTCCCGGCCGAGTTCTGCCACGCAAGTGGGGCTTAAATGTCTTGCCATGAATCATGGGGAAAATTAAATTTGATTAAATGCCGTGTCTTATGACAAATTGGGTTCCAGGCCAACAAAGGGCCATATGCCACCTCGCGGGGTGGTGCGGGGGGCACATGGGTTAAGTTAATTGGAAAAGTTTGGTGAAGTTGCACTGTGAGAACGCAGGATGAAAAGCCAGGGATGGGTTTCAGCCGCTGTGGGCTCAGACCAGCACCTGTTTCCACTTGGAGAGACCTGCTGGATGATCTCATCTGTCTGAATGCCATCTGCTCTCTGTGTATGTGCGTGGTTTAATGTCTGTAGTTTGAAGCGTTTACAGGCTCGGTGTGAAACTCATTTTAATTGCGATAGTGAAGCGATATCGTTGATGTTCTTAAACATGTTCCATGTCCATTTGCAACACGTTACCACTTTTTTCCTGAGTTCATGAAACCGGTATAAAATATGTGAATATGTAACAACATTATGTCAGGTAGAGTGAATAACATTGATTCCTGTACTGGCACCTGGCAGTAGGTGCAATATATTAGGCAGGAAGTTACAGTATTATATTTTAATTGGTTAACTTACATGTATAGTGTTCATATACAGCAGTAAACAACAAGGAATAAACTGTGCCTTTAAGGCGAGCTGATGATGTCATCACCTACAGGCAGCCGCTGCATCGTTCTGTGAGTACGCGCGAAAAACGACGTGGAAGACACTAAGCTGCGAAGCCACTTGCATACAATATGAGAGTGTGTTCCGGAACGTGTTTGTGTCTGTTGCGACGGGCTCCGCATTGTTTTCTGGGTGTGAGCTCATCTACATTTACATTTAACATTTACATTTATATTTACATTTACATTTACATTTAACATTTACATTTAACATTTACATTTAAGGCATTTGGCAGACACCCTTATCCAGAGCAACTTGCTTCCATGTTACCATCGATGAAGTGATCAATTCTGGTTCACTAGGACCCCCAACTATGAATACAATCTTTTTATTCACTATGTTGTAGTTTCTATACATAATAAGACAATAAGAAGGTTACAAGTTAATCTAAATATTCTCTAAAGAGGAAGTTCTTGAGCTGCGGTTTGAAAGTGCTTAGTGACTGTGCTGTTCTGACCTCGAGGGGAAGTTCATTCCACCACGAGGGGCCAAGACGGAGAAGAGTCTAGATGAGTGTCTTCCTTTTACCTTCAGAGATGGAGGGACCAGGAGAGCAGTACTGGAGGCTCGGAGTATAAGAGGTGCAGTGCGATGTATAATGAGGGCTGTGCGGTAGGATGGTGCTACTCCATGTTTGGCTTTGTAGGCCAGCATCAGTATTTTGAATCTGATGCGTGCAGCGTAGCAGAGGGGTGGTGTGGGAGAATTTGGGAAGGTTGGAGATCAGTCGTGCTGCTGCATTTTGTATGAGCTGTAGAGGTCAGATGGCGCATAGAGGTAGACCAGCTAGAAGGGAGGGAGTCTGTAAGGGAGTAGCCACTGAAATATTATTTAATACTGTAAAAGTGTTTTTTTTTTTCCTTTTATGCTGCATCCACAAGAAAAGTGTTCTTTCGTATATCGTATATCAGTGCACTGTACCCACACAAAGCTGTTCGCTGTTTTAGGTGAAATTATTACTATTTAACAGACCATATACATTCTGAATGATTTTTCAACCACCTTCATGTTTCTACTAGTCCACTTACTGTGGAGTCTTTATACAATACAGGCCAAAAGATTTACTTAACATAAAGTGGAGACCTGGCCTCCACAGTCACCGGACCTGAACCCAATCAAGATGGTTTGGGGTAAGCTGGGCCGCAGAGTGAAGGCAAAGGGGCCAACAAGTGCTAAACACCTCTGGGAACTCCTTCAAGACTGTTGGAAAAGCATTTCAGGTGACGACCTCTTGAAGCTCATTGAGAGAATGGCAAGAGTGTGCAAAGCAGTAATCAGAGCAAAGAAACTAGAATATAAAACATGTTTTCAGTTATTTCACGTTTTTTTGTTAAGTACATAACTCCACATGTGTTCATTCATAGTTTTGATGCCTTCAGTAAGAATCTAACAATGAAAATGGTCATGAAAAACACATTGAATGAGAAGGTGTGTCCAAACCTTTGTTCTGTACTGTACATTCAAAGTTCTCCCAAAATGAAGGCAAGTACTGCAGTCCTTCTTCATCTCCTGACTTGTTCATAATTATCTCTATCCGGTGACGACCCTATAAGCAGCACTATGTCCTATTTACTCAGCCGATGTAGTCTGAATGGGAGGAGGAGACAAACCACATAAAGAATCCTGAACAGCCTAAATCGTGCCAATCGTGTTGTTGCCCTGAAATGACATCCGATCTGACTGGTAATTCTATACCTGCTGTTTCTGTATCTCTGCTGATGTGAGTCTGTTCATAATTATTTAGAGGTGGCCTGGTATTGATAACCCAAAATACCCAACTGGGACGTTACCAAGATGGCAGCCGAGTGATGATGTTTGCCAGTCAGGACCCTGAGAGTTCTTGGATTGCTGGAAGTTAGTCTAATGCCGAGTATACATTGTGCCTCCAAACAGCAGAACTTACATCATCAAATCCTGACTATAACGTTGAGGTGGAATAATGTTGTGTTGCTGTGCTTTGCTGGCTCTTCCAGAGATCCAATTTAAATATTCATTGCAACTCGCAACGGGGAGAGATTAGGCCCGATTCGATCCACTTTAAGATGAGATGTGATGCCGGATAATGCTTTGCTGAAGAGTATTAGAGAGCCATTAAAACATGGTAGGTTGATGCGGACGGGCAGAAACCTATTTGAGCCAAAAGTAATCTGGACGAGGCCGCCGGGGAAATAAAAAAGGTAACTATTAGTTCAGACACTCTGCAGTTTCACAGCAGAAACAAGACGGAAGCGCGCGCAGGATTCAGCGATCCGAATGGGGCCGCGGCCGCCACGTTGTGTTTCCAGGTGAAAAGCACTCCTTTAACCAGAGTAAATGCAGTATTTCTGAATCACAGTAGGGGCTCCTGTCAGAGCAGAGGGACACGAAAGGTGCTGTCGACATTGCCATTTATCTATAAAATATCTATAAAAATATAATAAATGCTGAATCTCTAAGTCAAAGTCAAAGTCAGCTTTATTGTCAATTCTGCCATATGTACAGGACATACAAAGAATTGAAATTGAAGACCCATGGTGCATACAAGAAACATTAAATACAAACAGTAACATTACATACAAAGGTATAAAAATAAGCAAATATATATAACATTTAAAAACACAATATTCAAATAAGGGCACATGGTGGAGAGTGCAAACCACGTAAACAATGTGAACTAGTGCTGTACTAGGAACAAATTAAAAAAGGCAACAAGATGCGAGTAGTAGTATCCGTGATCATTTCCGAGCCACGAGGTGCCCCGACGCAGGTATGACGCCCACAGGAGCGCGGTGACCCTGCCAGCGAACTTTGCGCCAGCCCGGGGTTAAACACCGGCGGCCTTTCTGATCCCTGCTTTGGTCACAGTGCTGATCTGATCTGAAGTGTTCCGGGCTTTATTTTTTTTTTACTCACACTCTGTGATCAGGCACAAATCTTATTAATACACGTTTCAATCTGTGGAAGTGAATGGCGCCGCGGTGCTCATGGAGTGACAGGGATGCATTAACGCTGCGGCATGATACACCACGCTGGGTCACTTACTGATACCTTACGGCCTCCGGACGTAAATCTCCGCATCTCTACATGCATATGAGTCATTTATTAAGACGACAAAAGCCACAGTCGGGTGCAACAGTGCTTGGTAAAATATTGAGTCCACCCAGCACAGTCTAATATGCTGTTATGGATGGCCGATTTTCATTTTGATAATTTCTTTTTTTTTTTTACAACTTAATTGGCGACTCCCTGCAAGTTAATGTCCAATCACTGTTGTGACCCCACCCAATCGGCACCTCTCACATTATTGTAATTGGAGCTGAGCTGGAAATGCTACTTGCACGCAGATGCGATAAAAAGGAAGTCAGGCAGGCATGGCGAGCCCTAGCGAAGAATCTGAGAGACAAAAGTTCGCCCGAGCGACTCGAGAAGGGAACCGCAGCAAAACGACAACTATCGAACATTTATTTTAAACCGACCTATCAGGCACTTCAGATAAACACATGAAAATAACCCGTGCATTATTCTATTAATGCTCTACACCACTAGCGTTCCATGTTCCAAACATGCGCTGGGCCATCTTCTGCTCTTCAGTTTTCACCACAGTGGCCCTTTAAGAGGAGGTAAATTTAGGCTTTAAACGTGTTTAAAATTCACGCGATTGTGAAAGGCAGCACGGCCGCAGTTTGGTGCGCCCGCTTTATGACAGCGGACGCGGCGCTGTGACCCTGTGATCTCGTTAATGAGGTGAGAAAAAAAAAAGATTAATTGCATATGATTAAACGACGGCAGCTCTTTTTGGAACCTGCACCTTGTCATCAGTCATTCGCAAAGGGCACCGGCGCTTATCAGCGTCAAGAGTCGCTCTCAAGGATCTTCCTCACGGGCGACAGGAGGTTGTCTCCTGTGCGAAGCCGAGGAAGAAAATGAAAGGCCAAAAACTGTGGATGGTGTGTGTGTGTGTGTGTGTGTGTGTGTGTGTGTGTGTGTATGTTCGCAGGTGAATGGCCACATCAAAGCAGATGGATGCTCGTCCCTGACGGCGCGGGTGAAGGTTTACGCCGCCGCGTTATAGCGTCATTACTGTGAGTGGCGTTTTTAAACAGGGACGCGGAGAGCAAAGCGGAAGGTAACGAGACCCTAAAAAAAATAACGGCGCGCCCTCGGCGGGCATCCGAACTCCAGAGAGCCTGTGAGCCACACACACACACACACACACACACACTCACAGACACACACATCCGTCCTAACACTTGTGCAGATAGGAGCATTGATTTTTGTTGGGGTGTTGTATGGCCCACGGTGCCATTTCACTTGTCAAGGACACGGAGCCGTGGCGAAGTTATGGCCGCCGTTACGGGGAAAGATGCCTTCTGGAACGAGAGGCCGATATTTCCTCCTTTTCCTTTGAAGGGGCACCTGATGGAGTTTGTATTTTTGGACCAGCGGCTGCGAGAGTGGCGCGCCGCAGCGGGTCTCCGGGTAATTGCTGGGCGGACGGTGGGACACAGCGGCGAGGCCTGGTGCAGGAAGATGAAGGGACGTTCCCTTCGGTACCTCCCCCTCGCCGCCCAGCCTTGCGCTGGCATCCTGCGTGTTTACGGCACAGCAGGTCAAGCGTGCGCTGAGGGGGCTTAACGTGGGACAACTCATTTATCTGCAGACCCCTGTGTGTAACCCCCCCGGGGCAAGATGACACACACACACACACACACACACGCCCATGTGGAGATGTGCACACATGTACAGAGGTCTACACGGTAAAATGTACACGTGTGCACAGACACACACACACACACACACACACACACACAGAATGCACCATTTTATGTATTTTAACACAACGGAACATATTACCAGGCGTCCATGTTCAATAACGCACCTAGATTTTCACCGGCAAGGCAAGGGATGTGTTCGAAACGCTTAATATGAAAAGGTTATGCCAGTGAAAAAACTAAAATTGTGATAAAATGAACACTCGAGTAAAACAGTTGCCTACTTTATAACCTGTAGGCACATTTTAGCCGCAACGTTTTGAGTCTCGATGAGAAAAATTGTCATGGTTAACGGCACTAATTTCAGGATCTACAGGATTTATGGTAGATCTTTAATGAGACGTGTGACTCGTTCAGATGAGAAAGTAGCATGCGTGAGACTCCTCCCTTTTTAAATTCCGACTATAAAAGCATTTGTTAAAGATTGTGTTCAGCGTGACAGAAAGAAATATGCACCAACGACAAAAGGGTAGTAACTTTCTGTTTTTTTCAAAATGCAGATAACTGTATTCTGTGGAAGCCTCTGGCCCCATACTTAGCGCAGAGCGTTTGAAAATAGTGTCCTATTTTTTACAAAGGGCCACAACAATACAGGCCGAAGCGCTCAGAAACTGTAGTTGAACCTCTGTTAACGGAGCATCGTCCAGCTACGCCACAAGTCTCCGGAAGATCTTGGAGGGCCAAAGGTGGCTTTACTGCATGGCACGCTTCGTTTGTTACTCACCACAAATCCGCCGTTGTTAACGCTGCTTTATGGTCTTTACTGCTAATGCAGCCAAATTGAGAGATGAGCCCCCTGTGGGGGTCCGGGCCGCCGGATACTGGAAAACAGCAAATGTGCATTTTCATAGGTTATTAGGCATAGATTTTCGAAATGTTACCAGCCTAGCGACGAGGGACTTCACTCGACATACGTACAAACCTCCCTTAGACACACACCTGCAAAACGGGGCCTTTTTCATCATCTGGCTCCCTTTTTTCTGTTCAGTGCTTGAGCACCTCCAATCAATTAACTGCAGTCAATTGTTCCACTAAGCCAGGCAAGACGGCAAACACTCTACTCAAACACCCAGAGGGCCTTCGTATTCTCCAGGGCCGCCCCACCCGCCCGCGCACTCGTCTCCGAATCAAAGCAGCAGTCATTTCATTAGAAAGAAACTAGAGACGGCAGCATGGCGCGCATAGTGCGTACGCATTGGTGTGTGTGTGTTTGTGTTTGTTGGAGGGAGGTGGCGTTAGCACACCTTATGTGTGGATGATCTGCACGTAGTGATAGGGTAGATAAAGTAAAAAAGAAAAAAGAAAAAAAAACTGAGCTCACAAGGGGTTTCTGAAAATGTGTTCATGTTAAATAAAACCAGGTCCCCTGGGTTTGGCCAAAGACAAATTTAAAACTAAATGAGTAGAAGTGCCCTCCAGTCGGGGGATTAAGAGATTCACCATGCCTGCTGCACTCAATCACTGACGGTTTAGCCGAAATCTTCAGTCGCGTCAGGCCAAGCCTCCGACTCGCCTCCGCTGCCGTCCCATTGGTGGTGCCAATGCAGGAGCCCGTCGGGCTCTGCGGTGGCTGCAGTGTTACGAGCCGTATTGTGTAAAGACGCCGTGACTGTGGGCTGCGTCACAGGCGATTGGCACAGATGCCATCGGAAAGTGCCGTGCATTTAAATATGAGAGGGACAATTTCCGGACTTACTCATGACATATGAAACTGAATTCTTGCAATATATATTTTACACAATTTATAAGTATTTATTTTTTTTATTTCAACAACAATGGAACATGAAACAAGGTCTCCACAACTTCATCTATTTCACCGCAACTGTAATAAATGTCCTAGTGTTTAAATATGTTTAAAGAATATGAAAAAATGTTTAAAGTTAAATGTTTAAAGAATATGATTTATGTCAAACCACCTGTCACTTGTAATTCCACCTCATACCTTTAGAGGTGACAGTGAGTTACTGCAGTGAAAGTGAAGTGATTGTCAGTGTAAAACACTGCAGCGCAGCACACGGTAACACAATGAAATGTGTCCTCTGCTTTTAACCATCAGCCTTGGTGAGCAGCTGGCAGCCATGAAAGTGTGTGCACACCCATTAACTAGTTCTCGTTGACACACATTTTGAATTAATGTTGCATTTTCTCCTTTTGGGTTCACAGCTGCGATTAAAGAAACTGGGATTAAACCCCAAATAAAGTTCAGAATCATTAGAATTTGTTTTTTTATTGTCGTCTCACTTTTGAATGTAGTTTTTTACAGGAATGTGCACACTGCCTACATAGTGCATGAATGTACACTAATATCTGGGCTTGTATGATGGTGCAGTGTGTGTCAGTGCGTTTATGATGACTTTATGAGAGTTTAAAGTTACCTGGTACGGCTCATTTCATCACACACACTCACTGGGTCCTCGGACCAAAGTGATACCAGGCCAGCAGATATAATGAAAACCTCCTTCTCCTGAAGGCATAAGGTTAAGAAAGGTCTAATAATAAACAAGTTTTTTTTTTTTTTTTTTCGTGAGACCATGAATAAGTCCCATTGTCAGGGAGTTCTAATTTGATTTGATTCTTTTGAGTTTAATTAATGCAGCTTTTAATATTCATGCATAAGGAGCCATTACGTGCTGGCGACAGTTGAAAGTGAATTAATTCCGTGTACCCGCGTTGTCTCTCTCTAATTAAACAAAGCTAGCTGCCAGTGTTCAGATGTGTTTCTCCTCGCGGTAAGAGCCTACTTCAGCCTGCCCCCCAAAGAACGAAAGTGTCTCGCTGATGGATTTTTAATCACTTTGAACAAATAATGGAAATGCTGCCCTTGAAACCCAATTGGCAACACGAGATCATTAGCAATAAAAGTGTTATTATAAAATATTAAGACGTTTACTTCGATTTAGGCAGATTATGAATTGCAAACTCGGATGCTATCTAGAGTATTAAAAAGTTACAAATACATGAACTTTCATCTTATTAAACAGAGTGAACAGTGCGGCCGTTTTTGTCATTCAAAACATTTGCCTCTTTAACTTGACCCATACCCTGTACAATTTAATATACATTAGTATGCGCCCCCTTAAACTAATACTTTATTGCGGCGTAATTTGATTACGTGTCACGTGTGGCACAGCACAGTACAGCATGTGGTCTCTACATTTAACCCATCCCCTGATGGAACACCGGGCAGCCATGAAAGGAGCAGTGCGTGGGGACGGTAGTTTGCTCAGTGACACCCCAGTGGCTCCTTGGTGGTTTGGGATTTGAACCAGTAGCCTTCTGATTACAGGTCTGTTTCCTTACCCACTAGGCCACCACTTATCCTCTGTTTATATGTAGAGTAAATAAGACTCTCGATATTACATAAAATTCACGATATAAATTTAACCATAGACAGTAGACAGTATAAATTACAGTATATAATTTGATGCGTGAGTTTAAATGTAACTGTCTTTGAAAAGGTAACATGTGTGCTCTACAAAGGCACTGCAGCAGGACGTTGTATAAGGAACTTTTTACAGATACACCAACCGTACCGTATACCAGATAAACCAATATCTGGCCAGTTCTACTGAAAGTGCACTTTCTGTCACACCAGAAGGCCAGTGAAATACCAGGTATTTGTATGACGCAAGTGATTAAATACAATTTTACGATTTTCTGTAGTCAGCTGTGCAGTTTACATAAAAAAATTGTCAGAAAATATTTAAATAACACTATGCTTGTTCATAATTTATCATGCTTAAAGCCACCACAGCCTAAAACTAAGCCTACTCCTAAACCTAGCCCTGGGCACTGACACGCGCTCCTAAACCCAGAAGTGCGCCGTGATTCCTGACAGATTGAAGGCTTGTTTCGTTTTATTTATTGGGTCTGCACTATATTTAAGACCTTTAAACTAGTCATTTAAATGACATTTGAGGCCTAATTTGTTTTTTGCAAACCCTGTCATGCACTCTGTGCCCTCGCCCAAGGTTTCGCGCAGGTCATGCGACTTTGCCATTTTCACAAGGAGCGGATATTTTGGCGGTAGGCCACTATAATCAAAATCTCTCCCATTGATCAAATTTATATTGCATACCATTTATACCGTACTGTAATAATATAGTGCTTGTGATCTGTCAATCAACTTTTTTTTTTTATTAAGCTTTAAAGGATTCTGACAGACAGAATTCACAGACAGTTCTTATTATTTCTGATCATTCAGAACACATTAGCAGACATGCCCCATTGCATTATAGTTCCGTGGTTCACGTGTTCAGTTTGAGTTGGTCAAATATTGCCATGAAGTGGACATACTAGATCGTTGAAGACATTTACAGTTCTGTCATTTATCAGATGCCCTTATCCAGATCCATTAATCAGACACCCTGGCTTACAATCAGTAATTACAGGGACAGTCCCCTTGGAACAACTCAGGGTTAAGTGTCTTGCGCCATCATTGGTCCAACACATTGTCAAACGTGGTTAGCAGGTTTTATATCTGATCTATATATTTTAATTGTGTATGTAAATGTTATTTTTGTTGGTAGGTGTACAATGTAAGTGAACCTAATAAAGTAGCCAGTGTTACTCTGGTGTTAGTCTTGTGTGTGTGTATGTGTCAGCTTTTATGATGCACTGTAATGGGGCGCAGTGTGTTGATATGAATCATCTTTGCTGTGTTGTTGAGTAGAATATGTTCATTCATAATTTATTCAAATTTCAGGCTCGGGGCTCTTATATGCTGCTCTGTTATGAATTGAGCATTTTGGGCCACCTTTATTGTGCGTTACCATGGCAACAGTGTCCCACACCAGATAAATCCTTAAGACTTTCTGCACCTTGTGAGCCTCGGCGGGCCCTCCCAAACCACTATGGTACTAAGTCAGAGAGGTGGGTGTGTACCGAGTGGGGTTAGAGTCCTAACTAAAGCTTAAGTGCCATAAAGTGTGTACAGTTATGTGTGTGTGTTTATTTGTGAATATTGATGCTATTTGATGGTGTGTGTTTTTGTTTTGTTTTTTTTTTATTTAAAAATGAATTTGTACACACACACACACACACACACACACACATTTACCGACTTCCTTCTCGCCTCGGCCACCTTGATGAATGGCCGGTCCACGCGGTGCAGCGCTCAGGGTCCAGTGTTCACTGGTGAAAGGCCGGACGATGGCAGCCCCATTCTTTAACCCTATAACTGCGGCGTCCAGCGGTGCAGCGCCATGCCTGCTCGCCATCACATCGCCGCAGCCAATCAGAGGAGCCTGCTGGAGCCTGAATGTTCCACTTGAATGTGGGAGGAACAAGAGGGCGTGTCTAAAGACATTTTACCCTCAGGGGCGTCCTGTTTATTTTTCACTGGTGTCCCCAGATGCACACATCTGGAGAATCCCTGAAAAGCACACACACACAATCACTCTCTCTCTCTCTCTTTACCTGTGAACATGATGGATCTCATCAGCTTGCAGTCAGGTGGAACACAAACAGATTAACCGACATTAAACACTCAGCGGCGCTGTAAAAAGCCTCTCTACCTGGCTACACACAAGTATAATGGGCAAACATCCCCCGCCGCTCGCTCCTTTCTTTTCCCCATTAGACGATGCGGCTGCCGAGTGACACCAGCGCACACGCAGATTTACAAAACTCAACAGCAATAAAAGTGTCATTCGTACGGTTGGTGGTTTAATTCACCGCCTAGAAGGCTCTTGTCAATTATCAAAATTAGAGAGCACCCCCCCCCACCACACACACACACACACACAAACACTTTATTGTAAAGTATACAGATGTGCAAATGCTTCAAGGCGGCGATCGTTGCACGTCACATCCTCTGACAGGGCGTGCAACTCCACCTCTGTTGCGTGTCAGATCGGCCCGCGAGATGTGACGGCTGAGCCACGGCGCAGGCAGAGCAGGGTAATCTGCTTATGTCACTCACCTGCGCGGGATTCTGCCGCGCGAAGGAAATGAAATGACAGGTGGGGAGAGTGTGCACTGTTCTCAGACGTGTGTCGATTTGTAAATGCTGCCACGGAACCTGAAGGGTGACGCAACTTTGCTTTTTTTTTTGGTTTCTTATTCACTCTTCATTCTAATGATTAACACATGAACAATTTGCCCGCTAAAGGACGTGTAAAGTAGGACGATTTTAATAGAGCCACCTAGTGCACCAGAGCACGCACTGTCATTGTACTTCTTTACTACGACAATGAAAACTTTCGGTTCTACTTCATTCCGTTCTGCTGTGGAGCTTGTAAAAAAAAAAAAAAAAACATTCCTGGACCCATATTGTCAGAATTCCGAACTTCTCCTTAGGGAAGCAGATCAAGGAAAATACTGAACCTTAAAGTGTGATGATGCACATGACACACTGCATGCAATCCATGATTCTTCAGTAATGATATTGGAATGTTCTAGAATCTTGAGTTGACCGACCACGCCGACCTTTATTGTTGGAATCCAACAGCATTTCGAACGGCTTTCCCACCGCGACAGACGCAGCACGGCGTCTGCATTGCGTTGCGACTGCTCTGTCTCGTCAGAGGTCGTGGGGGTCGCGGCGGGGCAGCTTCCTGCACTCTCATTGGTCCCCTGGAATCCCCAGGTACGGCTGACTTATGGGAGTCTTCTCTAAACAGGCTGTCAGATGCGCGGCGGCGCGCCGAGGTCTGATGGATCGTGGCGGGGGCGGGCGCAGGGAAACTCTAAACAGATAGAAGTAAACGCGCTCTAATGAAGCCATGACAGGGTGTGGACGCTAAGCAGACGTCGGACACAAAAAGCCCCATCTGACCGGCCACCTGACTCAATATGTTTTTATCAATAACCGCAATCCTGGTCCAACAAAAATAAATATTGCATCTTTAAAGACGGTGTGAATAATGCACATGCTAATAAATCTGGATCAGACTAGAGCCAAGTTTGGTCGACAATGAGTGCCTTCCTTTTGGATGAAATCTTTTTTGTTTCTCTCGGGTGTTTACTAAGACACACACACACACACACACACACACACTCAGAACGCTGCAGCAGCTGGCAGTGTAATGTATCGTCTCCTTTATCCCGGGTGTGTGGTTTCATGACCTTTGGCCCCGCGGAATGGCGTCGTACTTCACCTGCGGCGGGCCCCGCCACCCCCTCCTTGAGTATTGTGTCACCGTTTATGAGCGCCGGGCCCCGGCGCCGCAGCGGAGTACTTCATTACCGCGGGTACGCCGGATGGGTCCCTGGAAGGCCATCTCACCCGGGCCCAGTGCCGCCTGTACTGCAGCCGCGACTGTCCATCCGTCCCCTTTACAGATCAATTCTACACCATTTCCTCGCTACCGCTGCGCCGGTGATCAATTTTTAATCGTGTCTGTAATTGTATGGATGTACTCAGGTCTTAAAGGAGCCAGAGGGAAGGGGTCACACTGGAAGACCATAAACGACTCGGCTATAATTTGACGAAGGGATCCTTTCGGGGGAAAAAATAAAGATTCAGGTGGATGGCCGCTTATGCTCGGTCTAAAAATGGTGTGACCCATTGGAGTGATAATTGGCTCCTCATTTTCCAGAAACGTTGCTGGCATATTAAAGTCCACTAGCAGTATTCAGCGGCGCATTTAAAACAGATTAAAATCAGATTGTTTAAAATTGCTCTTTGAAAAAAGCAGGGTTGCCACCCCAAAGCGGGTCACAAATCATGTACTTCTGGGTGGCAGGATTTTGCAGGTAATCAATGCAAATTTCCCATAATGGAATTCAGTTTTATTATAATTGACCTCACAAATTACCTCAGACTTTTTTCCTTGCCCACTAGAATGTGCTTTCAATAAACACATTAATGAGGGTCTAATAGTTGGCGATAATTGAATGGTGCATTTAAATATGCTTGAATGATATGTACTTATAAGACATTTTTTTTTTGTACAGCACAAGCCAAAAGTTTGGACACACTTTCTCATTCAGTGTGTTTTCTTTATTTTCATGACCATTTACATTGGTAGATTCTCACTGAAGGCATCAACAAAAAAAGGTGAAATAATTGAAAACATGTTTTATATTCTAGTTTCTTTGCTCTGATTACTGCTTTGAACACTCTTGGCATTCTCTTGATGAGCTTCAAGAGGTCGTCACCTGAAATGGTTTTCCAACAGTCTTGAAGGAGTTCCCAGAGGTGTTTAGCACTTGTTGACCCCTTTGCCTTCACTCTGCGGTCCAGCTCACCCCAAACCATCTCGATTGGGTTCAGGTCCGGTGACTGTGGAGGCCAGGTCTCCACTTATTGTTAAGTACATAACTCCACATGTGTTCATTCATAGTTTTGATGCCTTCAGTGAGAATCTACCAATGCAAATGATCATGAAAATAAAGAAAACACATTGAATGAGAAGGTGGGTCCAAACTTTTGGCCTGTACTGTACCTTTTCATGTCAAATTAACTGTGGGTGATGCATATTGCCCAATGTCACAAAGCATGGGGCTTGTTCACTAGTGTAGAGTCAAAGGTATCCTCTGATAAAACAAAACAAGAAATGCATATTTTTTCTTATATAAAAAAGCTCCATTAATTATCCTGTTCTGGGTGACAGCAATAATTATTCACCAACAAAATGTGTCATCAGTTTCTTTTCTTCAAGGCTATTGATCCTAAGGACTGTGCACATGGTGAATAAAGTTGACAATACTGTCACTATAACGAAATGTTTGAATCCATATTGCTGCAACATCAGACCACATGAGGAATGAAATAGCAGGCAAGGCTGGTTTCTTGAGAAAAGTGGTGCATACACACACTACTACAAACACACACTGATACACACACTTCTGCACTGCTGTGGACACCCAAGTTGTCAGACACTCTCGCTCACAGATTGATTAAAGGCGCTTTCTTCCAACTTATCAGACTCTGCAGAGTAACACTTGTGCCATTAAATATACATCACTGGGCCGGGCCACTTAGCTTTTAGCACAAATCAAAGTGCTGCAGTTGTCTTAAAATGTTCCAGAGATCTATGGAGCCTTTCGGAGCTTCTCGTTTGGCACTTAAACTGGCGCTACATCGATAACGCTCAGCAGAGAGCCTATGCAGTCGCATTTCATCTTGAGCCTCAGCCTCCGACTCTTTCCCCCTCTCTCTCGTCCCGTCCCCTGTAATTGCTGCTGTCATCCGCACAGCGATCTTAGCGGAATAAGAAAATCCCTGCGTTGCCCTGTGCCGGCCAGTTTGTGTTCTCGGAGGCGTGAAACTGGACCATCTCTGTTGGTGCCGCTGCGAGAAAACCACGGCCGAAAACTACCGAAAGCTGCGGTGTCAGGCATGTGCGGTGTGCGGTTTTATTAAAAATGATAACAGCAATTCTCTTTCCATCATTTTCAGAAAATAGTCACAATACCGGTGTAATATAAGCTCACGGTGCGAGCCAACAACAACTGGCCTCATCTACAGGCGCACTGAAACAATAGCAAAGTGTAAGGATCCAGATGCATCCTTTGGAAATCATGCATTAACAGGTTCTTGTACCTTGTTGGACAAGAACCTGCTTTTTGCTTCTTTTCTTTTTAATAAAAAGCAAAGATTTGTGCCGACAGGACCTTCCTCTTTACTTACTGATGAATGGTGTCCTTGGCGAGGCTGGGCCGCGAGGAAGCTGCCCTCGGCCCCATTCGTTTCTAATGACAATTGAAAAAGTGCTGTGTCCCCCGGCCCTCAGGAGTCGGACTGGCTCACAGAGCAGAGCAAGAACTCATCTGAGGACATTAGTAATAAGGTACTGTACGCCTCCCAGTCACTTTCACCGTTAAGGTATCTCGTTCCAGGCTAAAGTCAATCTGCAGTCCGTTCGAGGTCAGAGGTCAGCACCACTCGATTAACAGATGTGGTTGTGGGATGTAATATTATCTCTAATAAAGATTGGTCATAAATCTCAAATTAAATAGTTAATGGAGCGCCACATCAGGATGCATATTATCCTTTGTTTATTATACGCTTGTTGTTTTTTAACTTTTTTTAGGTGTTTAGGTGAAACTTTACGCAAGTTTGATTAATAATGAGCCCCTGTTTTTGCCAACAGGAATAATCTGTTGCATTTTTCATTCCCGTTGTACATTACTTCCACAATCAACTGATTTATTAATACCAGAAAAGATGATGTGTTCTGTTTGAGTTTCGCTCAGCACCTTGGGCGCTTCCCTGATTGATTTGCTCATCAAAGCAGTGCGGGAAATGTTTAAATATGAATAAGAACCTTTTTTTTTTTTTTTTTTTTTTGTACTGTTCTAACTCACAGTTCTGGTTTCTCTGGCACAACCGCGGCCCATCGGAGACATAAATGAAGGATGGCTGCTCTCGTTCTCCTGTCAGGCCCATGGGAGTATCCGAAGTTTTTCTCGTTCCGTGGCTTTAGACAGCCTCGTGCGTTGCGTAAGATTTGCTGGAGCTGAAGTGTGCTGGGGGCCGTGTCCAGTGTGTTCCTGAGCAATAATAAAAAAGATTGCTCTGGGAGGAACTGCTTTTAACTTCTTTACAGGGAGCAGCCTTTTCTTGAAATATGGAGTCAGGACGGTATCAGTATTGTATGCTGTTATGATGAATATAAGAATAATGGTACATTGGAAGTGAGCCAATTTATATTGAACTCAGGTCTGATGAACCACTGTTAAGTTATGTTTTAACGGGGGGCCATTTTGTGTTGTCTTTTACATATAATTAAATTTGTTTGATGATCTGAAGTATGACAAACAGGGCAAAATGTAAGAGATCAGAGAGGGGGCAAACACTTTTTCAAACGATTGTTTGTCAGACATCCAAAATCTTCCAGAAGTTTCTGCATTTTGAGAGTCGCTCCCTGATGCCCGCACATTAAATAAACTATCCCAGAAACAAGAGCGTGCACAGTAGCGAGTATACTGCGCACTTGAGAGAAGCGCACACACAATGGGATGAAAGACAGAGAGAGAGAGAGAGAGGTGTTGTAACCTCACTGAAATGAGATTATGCATGGGTACAATGATCAGCTTGGGGACAGTGTGTGAAGATGATACCTTGCATTGTGACATAGTATCAATACTTATTGTATTGCATAAGGGAAATTGGATGTCAGATTGTTTTTTTTTTTTTTTTTTTTTGTATGACATTGATGCATTATTATTATTAAAAATTCCATTCAGCGTGATCTGAAATTACAGCTTTTGGAGACAAGCCCCTTCTAATGGCACTCATTACAAATAAACATTACAAATTAGCATATATAATAATGTATATGCATAATGAAATTGCAATATTTTATCTGTATGTACAAGAGACAGTACATTTTACTTAATGTTTATGACTGTCTGTTACCGTACTTTATAATCCAAAACAAGGATAGTATGTTCAGAAATTTTGTAATACAGAGCAGCGTATTTGATGGGTCCCCATCTATACGTATCGCTGGTCATCGCACGCAACCCGGTTCATGTGTCGCCAAAGCCGGCCGGTGTTCCTGGACTGATGAAAGGGGATCTTGCAGAGGAGCGAACGTTAAAATCCGCTCTTTTGAAGCGTTCAGACAACGTGATTAAACGCTGGCTGGACGTTGGCCCGGGCGCACGCTACTGCTTCCAAATAATTACAGAGGAAGTAATCTGGCTCTAAATGGGGCTGGGACCCCCGTGAAGTCATTAGGTAATCTCATTAGCTAATAATGACCTCACTGGCTTTGTTGCTGGGCCTGCGTTTGTTGGGGACGTTAAGGCAGGAGTCGAGGAAGTGCTGCGTGCTTTTGCTCGTTTGAATCAGGTTTAAAATTATTTTTACAAAACTTATAAAACCTGTAGCATGACTCCTTTTCTGTAAAAGAGCAGAAGAAGGGAAAGAAAAAAAACTTTTTTATTTTTTTATTTTTTTTTACCGCATTTCCAACCTGTCTACAGGCTCCTCGGCTCCCGGGGGAGTTCATATCTCCTGCAATTAGCCATCCGAGCCCTGATATCTACAGTTCCCAGTCCCGCAGTCCCAGAGCTCTCACCCTGGGCCGGGCTCTCGTGTTCCCCACTGCCGTCTCCACCACATTCTGTCTATTGTGCGCTCAGGCGCCCAGCTGATGGGTCGAACCCGCGGCTGCGAGCGCCAGCACTTGCCTACCTCTCTCACACATTTTTCCTTCTGCAAAAAAAATGTAGCTGAACTCTGCTGTTTTTTTTTTTTTGCAGCCATTTTAATAAATGCCTTGAGAAAAAGGGGGGAAAGTAGGTGCCATCCATCTTAAGGGCCAGCCTTGGCACCGTGGACATCAAATTAAAAACACATAGTCCTAAAAAAAGAGTGGGTCATGTGCACTTTAAGTGTTGAAGACACCGCTAAGAAAATGAAAATCATCAATCAAAGCATCGGTCCACAATGCTTTGTGAGTATTAGTTACCTTCCACGCAAACCAATTACAGGAGATGACAACCTGGAACGTTTGCTATGTGTATGTGTATGTGTGCGTGAGTTTTATTTATATGAGAAAATGGGGTCTCTGGAGAGAAGAAAGGGCTCTTCAGCTAGAACGCCTTCAGCTCTGCCCGCTTCCTGTAACACGCTGTGTGGTAACGCTGCAGACACGTTACAATTAACTAGGGTTGAATCGAAGTTTGGCAGTTGTTAAAGGGTTCTAGGCAATGTTCTATTATCTAGCTGTTCAGCAGAGGCTGGTCACGTGACATCGCAAAATGTAATACGGAGCTCTGATATTTAAAGAGACGCATCAGAGTGATCGCATTGCCACTGTCAGTCAAAAAGACACATTATAACCAGGAATTACAGATTAATGGAATGGACGTTCTTACAGAAATAGACAAGATCATGATGGCTGTAAATATAAAGTCCTCTGAGAGAAATATGTCACCTACTGACACCTGACACTTCTAGAAACTATAAAGTCAGTTTTGAGTAATGGTTCCAAGTGAAGAAAATCAATAGTTGTGCTTCAAGAAAGTTTTTTGTTATATATATATATATATATAGTACAGGCCAAAAGTTTGGACACGCCTTCTCATTCAATGTGTTTTCTTTATTTTCGTGACCATTTACGTTGGTAGATTCTCACTGAAGGCATCAGAACTATGAATGAACACATGTGGAGTTATGTACTTAACAAAAAAAGGTGAAATAACTTGATGAGCTTCAAGAGGTCGTCACCTGAAATGGTTTTCCAACAGTCTTGAAGGAGTTCCCAGAGGTCTTTAGCACTTGTTGGCCCCTTTGCCTTCACTCTGCAGTCCAGCTCACCCCAAACCATCTCGACTGGGTTCAGGTCCGGTGACTGTGGAGGCCAGGTCTCCACTTTTTATTAAGATAATAACTCCACATGTGCTCATTCATAGTTTTGATGCCTTCAGTGAGAATCTACCAATGAAAATGGTCATGAAAATAAAGAAAACATATTGAATGAGACTGGACATTTACACTCTGTTATACAGTTCTGTCATTCTGCCTGTTGTATAATTATATAATTGTCAGAAGCTATCCTGTTCGTGTCTGTTTGCCGTCGGGTCATTGTTTGGTGATGTTCCCCTGTCGTGCGTACTTTGTATTAAACCCCTGTCTCGTGACGTCGTGCGTATGCGTCCTCCTTCCTCGCCATGTCCAGCCATCATGACAAATTCACTTTAAATTGTCTGGATAAGATGACTGCTACACAAGTAGAAATCTTAAAGAGAATTCAGCAAGGAGTATGTTGATGTGTTGAGCATCAAGCGTTAAAACCAGGAGATGTTATTGCCCTGTTGCTGCCGCTGGTGTTTTGAAACACAGTTATTCATCAGGAAACTGGCATCATGACAGGCACATTAATCAGTGTCTGTGCTGCATAGGCTGATCCTAGAGTGGGAATGAATGGAGGAGGAGAGAGGTAAAGGAAAATATATATATTATTAAGAACGGTGACTGGTGATAAATGAACGTTAATATCAGACAAGCCGATTAAACAGTATTTAAATGATGTGATCCAGCCCATCGCTGCATTTTATCAAAACAATGTAGCTGAGGATTTATATGCACCATGTTTGTTTGTTTGTTCATAAAAATTATTTTTCAGATTTGCCCAGCCAATGCAATTCCATGCTTATTCACGCTGTAATTTGGGATCTTAGATTGCGTTGATATGATGGCCTATAAAGTCCACCAAGCATCTTCCCAACATGCTCCTGAATGTCAGGCCTGTTTTCAGCATTTTTCCTCCGTAATGCTGCAAGTTGGGCTGAGTAGAGATCCCAGGGCTTCTGTGTAATGCAACATTTCATCTCGCCGCAGATGTTATTTCTCACAGATGGCGTCTAGCAGAGGCCGCTGGATTAACGTGATGGATTCACATCCACATCTTGTGTCTCCGGAGTCCTCCTCTCCAGATCTACCTTACACAACCTGACAGGCTTTAGCTCAGTGGGTGATTAAAGGTGCATTGTGTGAGGTTTTGCCACGTTTGAAAATAGGGGAGAATTAAGGAAATACTTTACTTTACTGTTTATTCAAAGAGGAAGACACCAGCAATTTTCATTCGGTTTCTATAGATTTTGAGTTAGTAAACTAAGAGCCCATATAAGGCCTAACTTGTCAGGAATAGAACATGCTAAGGATTTGTTAAATGCTAGAGTGTGTGCATGTGTGTGTGTGTGTGTGTGTGTGTTAGTGTTAGACTCGTTTGAAATGGTACTCTGATGACTCTGATGAAACAACTGCTTCTTAAAGGTGGTAGTAGTCTCGACTAGTCGAATCGAGCAGGGCAAGTTGTTCCACCAGCCAGGAACAACAATGGAGAACAGAGTGGATTGGGATCGGAGACCCTGTGAAGAGGGAATTATCTCAAATACCCAAATAATCAGATCGCAGGAGTTGGTTACTTTGTCTATTTTTATCTGGGACTGTGTGGTAAGACGCTTCTTCTCAGATCAGAAATGGTAATTATAACAAAATCACACATTTGTGCAAATCTGTAAAATGTATATTCTATTATTTTCAGAAAATCAATACAAGTAGAGTTTCATCAATTACACTCACCCATCTAACTATCTTTTTCTGAAAGCTTGGAACTCCTAACTTCTAAAATCTTATATTAAGTGAGGGGGGGGGCAGTCTTGAACCTACAGTAACTCACTATTGCCGTTAGAGGAAAACTGTGGTATTACAAGACATGTTAGACCTATAGCTTAGCAGGATGTCTTCAGTAAACATTTCTACAACACGCTTCATAGCGAACCCTTCTTGTTTGCTCCTTTATCAAGTGTTTAGTGCACCTTGAATAGCAGAGTGGAGTCGTGTGTGAGAAGCGACAGGGCCCCTGGGCACAGTGATGAAGCTGTCGTGCCTTCACGCTAGGCCGCCAGCGACCCGTACGCCTCAGGGGGTTCGGTTAAGCCTTGAGGACCTCGGATCATGTGCAGCAAGGGCCAATCCCCTCTCTCGTTTAGCAGGTGCACTGGACCTCCTACAAGCACACACTCATGTTACACACTCTTTACTTGGCAGGATAAAGTGAAGTGATTGTCACATGTGGTACACAGCAGCACAGCACACGATGCACACAGTGAAATTTGTCCTCTGCATTTAACCCATCACCCTGAGTGAGCAGTGGGCAGCCATGACAGGCGCACGGGGAGCAGTGTGTGGGGACGGTGCTTTGCTCGGTGGCACCTCAGTGGCACCTTGGCGGATCGGGATTCGAACCGGCAACCTTCTGATTACGGGGCCGCTTCCTTAACCGCTAGGCCACCACTGCCCCTTCGTACATCCAGGGTACCGCAAATGAAACATTCCTCACAGACGTGGATCGCACACGTTATACACAGAGGGGAAGACCAAGGAGATGGTTTGGAGACGTTTTTCGGAGAGCTGAGTTTGGAGTAGCGCGACAGGCAGCTGGGGGGTGGGGGTCCATTTGTGCGCAAGGAGGTGTGGCGGTGTTATTAAAGACGCCGTACCCCGTTGTATCCCCGCGAGCTCGTCCCCAGTGCTGGCCCCCTCCCGGCGCTCTTAGATTGGTAATGAAACCGGCCAGGCCAGAAATTCGTCACGTCGTAATGCAATATCGGAGCGAGCGGAGGACGGCAGCGCGTCCCTGACATGGGCCTTCTCCCACGGGACCAGACACTTGCGGAAGTATTACTGCAGCTACGAGAGAGTGAGAGAGCGAGGGAAAGAGAGAGGGGCGGCCTTGAGTTAGCGAGGGAGCGGGTGAAAATACGGCCGTCACGAAGAGGAACGGAGAAGCGGGCGTGGAAGAAAAAGAGCCGAAAAGCAGACATCGATTAAACACAAAAAAAAAAAAAAAACCAGAAGGAAACCGTCAGCGGGCAGGCGGAGGAGAGGAAAGGGGGCGGGGAAGAGCGCGAGAGGCCCAGCCGAGTGAATAAAATGAAAATGAAGAGGGGCGAGCGAGAGAGCGAACTTGCTGCAGGGATCAATTACAGCGGTCCTGAGTTATCGTGTTTACTGTCCGGCCATGCGGCTTTATTGCGCTGGGACACAGGAGCCCTGATTACCAGCCGCCGCATTTGAAAAGCCGAGGCTGCGGAGGAATGAACCGAAGGGCCCCGGCCCTCGTTTCTGCATTCGTCACTTTCATTTTGCGGGCCGAAAACTTCATAATCCACAAGTTTCATTATTCGGCAGAAGGCCCCTCCTCGTTTTTTCCCGGACTATGATGAGTACAATGCGATCCCACGGTCTGCAGGCCACTAAATTGTTGGGAGATGGAGGCATAATTGGAAGTGTCAATCACACACGTCATATACTCGGGATGATCCGATGAGAGGCGTTTTTGAATCCGCTCCGCTGCCATTTTTCTACAGTGGCCCCATGTGGATCGTCTGCGCTGCGAGCTGTACGTTAATACAAGTGAATCTCGTAATGCTGCTAACCAGCAAATCAGGGATAATGAAGATATCACAGTTCTACTGGTTCTGCAGGGCTCGATGAGCTGAAGAAGAATAAACCCTCAAAAGCATCCTTTCAAAGGTTAAAATGCAGGGGACATTTTAGAGAAACTAGTCTATCCATAATGTACCATTTAAAGGGGTATTACAATATGTTGTTACGGCTCATAAGAGCTATCACTGCACCTTCATGTAAATGTAACTAACATGCACAAATGACTGGAACCTGACAGAAACACATTTATTAGTGATATTTTGTTAATACGCTGGCATCCTCAACATTTACTGAATTTCTGAATTGTGAAAATCTGTTGCACGGATGCCATGGCACACAAGTGTCCTGGGACGTATGTAATATCGCTGAATCACCAGGATCGTTGTCACGGCTACATAGCCAGAACAAGACACTCTGTGAGGCTGGAGGAAGGGCTTTATATCCACAGACAAGCGGTGGGAAGCACAGCAACGCTTACTGGATGGGGATTAGAGGACACAAAGACACAATGAGGACAGGAAGAGGAGGAGATCATTACAGCACCGAGTGTATCATATCACACGTTTCCAATTTTCTGTTTTTCCATGTTGAACAGAATGAGCTGCAGACAAATTATGATTGTACACCAGAGCTGTGCATGAGAATGATTACAGCTTTTTTTTTTTTCAGCGTAAAAAAAAAATTTATTTATCACGACTGGGTTTCATCCTCATAATCGTAAATAAATATTCAGTTGGTGCATCATTATATCTTTATATATTATTTTATTCTATTCTATTTATAGTTAAACTAATGAGTGGAATAATACAATTATTCAAATCGAAGTATAGACAGTAATAGATTTAAAAAAAAATTAAGAAAAAAATGATAATGCCACATGATAATGCCACATTATCACTGTCATCCCTAAACAATGTGCATAAAATTGAAGTTGCTGTTCAGACACAAGTGTGTGTGTGTAGTCACTTGTATAATGAATCCCAGTTTATCCACAAGCTTCATTCATGGATGACGTTTACAAGTCATTTAAGTGCATTGTCACGGAATATTATTATGGTGAATATGTTTTCAGGTGTTAATACAATTTGAAGTGGCTATTTTCATGAACTCTGATGAAACATGCCGTCCCCGAAACACTCCAACATAGTTTTTTTGGATGCTGCATTTTTCCCTTTTGTGTTTGTGGGTAACAGTGGATCCTGTGAACTCCTTTAATTACAGTGACACAACGCCCTCCGACAATTCACTCTGCCCACTGAAGTCAGCGCGCTCCGGGGACCGCGGGACCTTTTCAGCGCGGCTCGTTCAGGGTTCACTTCACCCAACATTTCAGAGGAGGAACTCTCGAGTCCCGCCCGACGTCAGGAGCATGGAGCTAATGCGCTTCTGCTCCTCATTACTTCTGTACATATAAGCTTGCCCCCTGCACACTGATGACCTTTGGTTGTGGGAGACGTTCAGGGTGGCTTCCAGTTGTGTGTGTGTGTGTGTGTGTGTGGTATACAGCTCCGTTTTACTGTTTCCCATACTCGTGGTCTGAGAGAAAGGCAGAAGGTGCGATTGCAAAAAGAAACAAGGACAAGATTATTATAATTTTCATGAAAAATCGAGAACACACAAGGCGTGATGCAGGTGGACACAGTCAGGTATTCAGAGATGACATTATGAGGAATCACAGTGATCACGGGGCTTCAGAAGTTTGTAATATACTGTACATCTGTGTTATACAGTTTGCCATTGTCATTGTGTAAGAGAGAGTCAGGAGGAGCAATTGCACCACAAAGTTGTATTATAAATGCGACAAAAAAAAAAGCCAAAGGCACAAACGAAAAGAACCTTCACCTCTGGGCAGCAAAGACGAGACACGCAATGACGAAAGATGCGCACAGGTGGACAAATTCATGTATTCAGCAATGACAGGGACAGGGCGTGGCCAGGCACCCAGTCATTGAGTGTGAAAATGGTTTAGACTTGGCATAGCTAGACTTTCCAGTAGAGAGCAGTGTGTGTGTGTGTGTGTGTGTGTGTGCGTGTGTGTGTTGTAGTAACAGTTACTCCGGACGGCCAAACAGACCGGATTTGATTGGGTACGGGTTCGCTAATGTCCATGTTCTGCTGGCCTCTGAGTTTCCCAGTGGGAAGAGTGCCCTATCCAAGATTAAACAATGCGGGCAGCGCCAAGCGGCTCCTTGGTTTTAATCATGGCCCCCGACCTCGCCGCTCGCCTCAAATGACTTTGCGCAGAGTTGTTTTGTGTGTGTGTGTGTGTGTGGAGCTGCTCTGTCCGTGGTTTGTTTATATTGGAAGTTAACCTGAGGGTTAGAGCTTCATTAAGATTTCATCAGTGACTAAATGAAGGAGCCAAACAATGGCATGTCAAAGAGGATGATGGGATTTCCAACGTTACCAAGGATAAAAAAAACAACACCTCCATGACATTGCACGCTGAACCCCTAAATGAGGGCCAGAGTCCCTCATTTAGGGTCAAGGCAAAAAAAAAAAACTGCTCCGTAAGTCAACACGGTGCCCCCTCCCCGTCCGTCATTGTGTCCGCCATCCACGGACGGGGGGAAGAGGATGACGCCGCTGCCGCTGGAGTCTCGGCGTAATTGAAAATTAGGCATGGGGACTGTAGGAAACAGGCGACAGTAATCAATTTGGGGTCTGAATGGGAAACCAGAGCCACCAGGGACAGGAGCGGCACAGGAGCAGATGGCCCTGGCCCACCCTGCAGCAGGAATGTGTGTGGGTGTGTGTGTGTGTCTGTCTTCTGCACCTGTGAAAATGTTAATCATGTTTTTTTTTTTTCCATTTTTTAGCATTTTAACAAAATTCGGAAACATTCAATACTAATAGTAACATACACGGAACATTAAAAGGAGAAATGGATTCCATCGTTTTTCTAAAGGGGCGCCGGTATAACGCAGGTTCGGCCTGTAAGCAGAAGTGTTGATTGATCCGCTCTGAGAACAGCCTTGAGACAACACACACTTCGCTTTCTCTTTATGTAGAAAAAAACGCTTCTGGGATGTTGTGCAAGATTTCAGAAGGATTTTATTTTTATTTATTTATTTTTTTACTCTTCTGGTCTACAGTGTCTTAAACGAGTGTCCAGTACTGAAATAGAAGCTACTTTTCATTTTTACAGTCGTAGATGGTGATGCAATGAGTGCAAAATATAAAAATCTACCATCATGACAAGACAGTAGAGAGATGATGTTCATGGGTCTGGACTGAATAGAACTGGTCAATTCAAACCCATAAACAAGGAAGTAAAGAAATGAAGGAGACATCAAAGTCAGATCAAAAAGTTATATAATTTACAGATTATTGTGTTATGGAGCAAATGCTCAAACCAATTGCCATGTATTATTTATGAAAAATATATTGACTATAGAAAAAAAATGTTTTTTAGTTTTATAGTAGATCAATATAGTAGAACCAATTTTTGTTTTTTTTTGTTCTTTTTTTAGATTTATTCTTAGTTTAGTCTAGATTTCTGTACTACCCATGTTTGTCCTGATGTAAAAGGTGTTCTGTCATGAAAGCTGGACATGTTTTTTAAGAGCAAATAGTAATCGTAGCGTAACATTTCATAACTCACGTGCCAATATAAACCTGTCCAAGCCCTTGCCAGTAACGGCGTTATAAATTCTGAGTAATCATAAGCACTTCACAAGTCGTATGTGTTCGGCTGCAGGAGGATTTATTTTCGGCCTTCTTTTGCTAACAGCTCCTGCGCCCTGATGTTTTAAATCCAAAGTGTTGTATTAAATGCGAGGGAAAAAATAACCTGTGTCGAGTTTTTTTTTCTTTTTCAGGTCTGAATAGCAGACATTTTGCCCAATTAAGCCTGCTGTGTTTTCCTGTGTTTCTTTGAAGATCCGAGGCCCAGTTTCCAGGTCTTCCTGAAACCATCTGGCACCTTCACTTCCTGCCTGTGTGCTTCCGTCAAATAGACCCTATTAAGACTTATCAGGAGGGCGTGTGTTGTGCTGGAGTTTAGTGCTGGAGAAACTGTGTTTCTACTCGAGTTGTCTTGGATCGTAGCATCAGGTGCTTTTATCCAAAGCTGCTCTCTACGAGGACGCGTCCTGGTTTGAGGTTTGATTGGGGGACTTGTTTGTGTGCCTTCCCATAATTCCTCAAAATGTTGATTGTGGTGTGACGCTAGGTTTTGTATTTGCGTGTGTGTGTGAGTGAACATGAGGCAGCATGGGAGATGTAGATGGGGGGCGGGGCAGGGAGAGGTGACTGATCCATCTGCCAGCCACTTAACAGGAGCAGATGTGCCTATACACACACACACTCTCAAGCTGACACACATACACACTCACAGACACGCACACTCAGACCATGAGTCCCCATCGTGCTCCGGCATCTATCGGCACACACGCTCTCAGACACTGAGACACACACTCTCTGCACGCTGTAGAAAAACACACACTCATGCACTGCAGGAGCAGACAGCTGCATGAGCAAATGATCCAGATGAATACACACAGCCATGAGCACACACACACACACACACACACAGTTAACCCAGTTCCTAAACAGTCACACACACACATGAATGTATATATGGTGAAAAGATTTTTATTGTATGTGTTTTTTGTGTCTCTGTGTGCGTGTGTGTGTTGTGTGTCCTGTACCTCAATCAGCTTATCTCAACTAAATGTCCAGATGAATCAGATGGCAGTTTGGCACCAGCCTGACCCAGGGCATGTCACACACTCCCTCTGTTGTATGGTTGCGTGTGTATGTGTATGCTATTGTCAGTAGAGTTTATTTCCTGTGCAGGAATTGGACGCGCACCATTGTTCCTCTCTCTCTCTCTCTCTCTCTCTCTCTGTCCTACTCACCTTTTGCCGCCGGGTGACAGTCGGGACACCCATAACCTTTGGAAAAGAGCAGACGCTCCCTGAGACTCTGCAGCCTGTGCCGTGAAGCCTCTGCTCCCGTCCTCCTGCCCTTTAGCAGCTCCTGCTCCACCTGAACTAACAAAGGAGACCACAAGCTCCTCGGCCTCTTTAACCACAGCCGACATGCGCTCGCGGTGAAAGACAAAGGCGCGCGTTCGGGTCGTCAGCTCTTTGAGGTTTGCCTCTTTTTGCAAAATAACATCTTATTAACACAACTGCAAAACACGCACAGCAGAGAGGGGAGCACGCCGCTAAATTGTCTCTGTTTTAATTGGCTCTCATTAAGGCAAAAATGCTGGTTTTGCTCCCTTCTCATTTAAAGAAGAATAAAAATCGGTCTGCAGAAATAGTAATTAATGGCTGAACCCGTAAGGAAGTTGGCCATTAGCGGGCGGCAACAGCTGAGTGGTGTGCGGCGACGGGGTTCTTTGATGGCGCCGCCGGCTCGCCACGGAGCGCGGCTGTTTGATTTGCTTTGAGGGTCTTAGGAACGAGTGACTAAAATAAAGGATGGTTGTTCAAATTGTCGGCAAATTGACGAGGAGTTTCAGGGAACTACAATTAAAGGGCCGAGTGTTCACTAATGTTACATTCATTAGTTCACCCATCAGAAGGCTTGAATTCATCTTATTGGACTCGGAAGCAGGGTGCATGAAATTACTCACTTATGCCATTTTAAACTTTGTTTAGAACAGTTCCCAAATCTGGTGGCTTGGAGTTATTGCAGGATAGTAAATAACTGGCAATAATTGTTAAGAGGTGGAGCCACCCAGACATGGCCATTGTCGGGGTGAAGGTATTTTTATCAGTGAGGTGAAGTGAGGGGCAGTGGTGGCCTAGCAGGTAGGGAAATGGACCCGTAATCAGAAGGTTGCCGAGCCGCCACTGAGCAAATCACCGTCCCCACACACTGCTCCCCGGGCGCCTGTCACGGCTGCCCACTGCTCACCAAGGTTGCTGGGTTAAAATGCAGAGGACACATTTTGTTGTGTCACCGTGCTCTGTGCTTCACAATAACAATCACTTCAATTTCAATAAAAGTCAGGGTGGTTTTTGAAGATTTATACCCATAATAATACAATGTCACAAGAGCTCTGTTTATTTTTTTTATATTTAAGACCACAGCAAGACTTCACTAGAAATAAAAATGACATTTTTAAGGCCTGTAAAAGGTCTAAAGGTCTAAACCTCCAGTTGTGTACTTTCATAATGCAACCCCTCTTTAGGATGTGATCCACACGCTCGATATGTCCTAGATGTGAAAAACACCATGTGTCACTTTATTTGTGTTTGGTTTGAAAAGAGGTTGCATTGGATGCATTGGTGCCTCCTCCCCAAGATACAGATAAGTTGCAGGCATAAGTAAATGCATAATACACAGTTGTGGCCAAATGTTTTGAATGACAGAAATACCGGTTTTCTGCTTTGCTGCTTCAGTGTTTTTGGATCTTTTTGCCAGTTGTTTCTGTAATGTATTTAAGTGCAATTGCAAGCATTTTATATGTTTCAAAGGCTTTTATTGACAGTTGCATCAAGTTTATGCAAAGAATCAATATTTGCAGCGTTGGCCCCTTTTTTGTAAGACCTCTGCAATTCGCCCTGACGTGCTGTCAATCAACTTCTGTGCCAAATCCTGACTAACGGCAACCCATTCCTTCATAATCAGTGTTTGAAATTTGTTAGAATTTTGGGGGTTTTGTTTGCCCACCCGCCTCTTGAGGATTGACTACAAGTTTTCATTTGGATTAAGGTCCGGGGAGTTTCCTGGCCACGGACCCAAATTTGTCACTTTGGCCTTTTGGCATCATGCTGGAAAAGGCGTTGATCTTCACCAAGCTCTTCTGACTTCTACCATTCTTTATTCATGGCGGTGTTTTTAGGCAAAATTGTGAGTGAGCCCACTGCCTTGGATGAGAAGCAGCCCCACACATGAATGGTCTCAGGACGCTCTACTGCCGGGTACTTCAGGTTCTGAGAAATCACATGTACATAAGTATCCACAGCCTTTTCTCAATACTTTGCTGCAATTACATCCTCAAGTCTTTTTGAATAGGATGCCACAAGCTTGGCACAACCATCCTTGGCCAGTTTAGTCCATTCTTCATTGCAGCACTTCTCAAGCTCAATGAGGTTGGAGTTTTTTATTATTAATAAATTTTGCCAAAACCTCAAGTAACTTTTTTATTTTTTTGTCATTATAGTGTGTTGTGTGTAAAATTGGATTAAAACGAATTTAATCAATTTCGGAATAAGGTTGTAACATAACAAAATGTGGAAAAAGCGATGCTCTGTGAACACCTTCCACATGTACTGAAAATGTTGTGACCTTGCTGCGCATGGGGGAAAATACGGCCAAAAACGTTAAGAAAACATCATCCAGTAATTAAGCAGTGGTCTTTGATGCTTCTTTTTCTCTTCAGGCGAACCTGCCCTGACCAGAGAGAACAACTGCCTGAACGCGGCGAAGGCGTGCAACCTGAACGACACGTGCAAGAAGTACCGCTCGGCCTACATCAGCCCGTGCACCAGCCGCGTCTCCACCGCCGAGGTCTGCAACAAGCGCAAGTGCCACAAGGCGCTCCGCCAGTTCTTCGACAAGGTGCCGCCCAAGCACAGCTACGCCATGCTCTTTTGCTCCTGCCCGGCCGGAGACCAGGCAGCCTGTTCCGAGCGGCGCCGCCAGACCATCGTTCCCGTCTGCTCCTACGAGGACAAAGAGAAGCCCAACTGTCTGGCGCTGCAGGCCAGCTGCAAGACCAACTACATCTGCAGGTTGGTGGAGAAAAGTTCAGCGTGTTAATCTGCAAACCCGGGGCAGCCGTAACTGAGACGTTCACCGTTGTTTATGTTCGCTTAATACAATGGCAAGCCGGAACAACGAAATGCAAATGACTTGTAGAGAAGGACCATCGGTAACTTCAGACAAAGCAATTGGGAATTAAATCTGGACGGAGACCTGATGACACCAGAGAAAAGACCAATATTCTATTAACAAATAAAGCAAATTAACAGGCTGTCATGGCCGAGGCCTGGGGGGCACACGAGTCGGCATGAGGCAGTATCAGTCAGGATTGATGGCCTGCAACAAAGGAACGAATCACAATTGAGTCCAATTATTTTTATGTGCGATGCTGACCCTTTACTTCTGAGTGGCCGGCCCCTTTGGACCTGGCTGTGGATGCGTTTATCAAGATAAATTAACAATACCAGACAGTGGTGCAGGAAAAGATCTTGCACACATTTCTTCCATGTGTAATCTGAGAAAACATGCAAAAAGCTGATAATCATAATCGGCCTGAATTTTATCACGATCACTGATTGCGGTTGTATAATCACCCAGCACCTACATCAGAGATACCAACCGTGTTGAGGTTACACTAAACAGTCCTTCAATTTTTCAGGATTTTCAGATTGCTGATTTTGTGGGATTTGATGCAATTGTACATTGTGATATTTTCAATCATCTTGCCTAATTTTCGGAAACGTAACATCACAACTGTTCTAAGTGCTGGTGGCAGTATTTTCCATGCACGACAACACTGCAGTCACCTTCACTATATGGGACAAGTCCCCTATACTGTCACTACTGACCAACAATATTCCTCCGTTCTTTACGTGGGAACCCCCTGCAATACAGTTCTTGACCATCGAAGGTAATCCACAGTAAATTAACATCTAAAAGGACAAACATCAAACAATGTACAAGCAAATGTCCAGTCCCCCTGGAGACACTCAAGGTTTAGGGTCTTGCTCTGGGACACAATGGTTATAAGTGAGGTTTGAACCTGGGTCTTCTGGTTCATAGGCGAGTGTGTCACCCACTAGGCTACTGTGCCGTTCGCTGTAAAAAGCCTGACTAAAATCCCCTCTAAAAAGTCTCATCGCCTCATCACTGTCCCATGCAGCAGTAATGAAAATTCCCCAGGCTGCAGAACACCGTGAACACCTGGTTCCCACTGGTCCTGCTCGGGTTCTGAAGAGGAAATCGGATGCTGCACATCAGAGTGATCGCGGCACCTGAGTGCTGGTTTCCCAACGTCTGAACTCCAATCAGTGGCTAGTCGAACTCATTAGCCCGCGGCTTACTGCATGGCAAGGCCCTAATTAGGCGAATTAGGCGGTGTTAAAGACCGCTGGAAAGTGATCAGCTCTTCTCGCGCAACCTAAGGATAATTGAGCCATTTTAACATTTCATGCTGCACTGAAGAATACTTCCATTAGGTGTTCACCCAAACATTTTGAAGGTGACATGTGAAGTGAATATCACTGATCATCTTACAGAGATACCTGGAAGTGGGTTGGTTACTTTATGCCTGAAATGAATGGAAATTCAAATGTTCCTTAAAGCTTACATGTTGGAAGCTGAGAAAATGGGGAAGCATAAGGACATCATGACTGATGATGGCAGGACTGCTGGGCTGTAGCATCTCTAGCATTCCAGGGTTAAGTGTCTTGCTCAGGGATACAATTGTAGTAAGTGGGGTTTGAACCTGTGACTTTGTGGTCTTTTGGTTACCCACGAGTCTGCTACCACCCCAGAACTGGACCATGCAGAGAAGGCCTGGTGAATCAGGAAAAACAAATCCAATCCAAGAAGTACAGCATGCCTTCGCAGATTTACAACCGTCTATGCCTTGTTGGGTTAGGCACTTTTTGTCGTAAAGTTATGATCATGTAAGATGCGGTTTACTATTAACTAGAACGTCCTCTCTAAATGTCACTTCTCCATGGCGACACAGTGTCACATGTCTCGTCAGCAACCAGCAAAAGTGTGAGTTGACACCTCTTGAGATGTCGATCTTCCCGGCTTCAGGCAAGGCTCTGTAATTGGGAGGCTGGGCTGATGTTATTTTCACCTTGGAAGCAGCCAATCAGCCATCAGCAAGGAAATGAAGAGGGGCTATTAAAGCCGAACCGCAAGCAGCACCACCAACACCATCAGCGAGATTATTGGAGTCGAGCAATAAGGCAGCCGCCCCGGGTTCCAGGCGCGCCGCTGCTCGCCCACCTCAAAGCTCTCTAAACTGCTTGTTAGGCCTTCGTTTGCCACTCTTTATTGGCATTATGGCCTTGTAGACGTCTTCAGGATGAATAGTGCCAGGAGTACCTCTATGGGAGCGCGGCGTGCTAATGACCAGACTCCTACAGCCACATCTGCTGCTGGTGGGCGCGGGCGTCTCTGCAGCCGTGCATGCTGGGAATTACAACCAAAAAACAAAACCGAGACGTTAATGCTAAGAAATGGAGTTCATTTAAGAAGCCTCCTGGAGATTTCACTTTCAACTCTTCCACCTCCCCCCTCAGCGCGAAACTGCGTCCTTTCATCTCTATCTGTTTCTTTTTTCCTCTCTCTCTTTCTTTCTGGAGTCACTTTATCCAATAAATATACATAAATACGCCCTAAAACATCTGTGCTTCTGTCTGTCTGCCCGCCCGTCACTATCTTCGTCTGTCTCCCTGCCACTCTCTGTTGTTTTAGCCCCTCGTCAGGGTGCCTGCTCTGAAGAAGGCTCGGTAATGGGAGAGCCTGCGAGTTTGTGGAGATGGATTGACAACCGCAAGGCTCTGCCAATCCCATGCCATATGTCAGGAGGCTCGCAGAATGCCATTAATTCGGTTTCTCCTCTTTTCTTGTTAGCTCAGGAACACACACTCTGGTTCTCATGTCACGTTTGGGTGTGCGTGGGCGGGCATTTGTGTGGTTTGCACTGCGAAGTGAACATTTGTTTTTGGGCAAGTATGCAAATGATGGGATTTTTTAATTTTATTCCAATACCAGTTGTTCCCACTGCGGTATAGTAGGTGGGAAAAACATGAATTAAGATACTTTTGTGAGAGAAGGACAACACTGAGTCGCAGGATCTTCTCTTTCAGGTCACGACTTGCTGACTTCCTCACCAACTGCCAGCCAGAACCTCGCTCCCTCTCCGGTTGTCTGAAGGAGAGCTATGCCGACTGCCTGCTGGCCTATTCCGGACTCATCGGTAAGTCAACAACGGCTTCTGAGCTCACTTGATTCTCGTCAGTGCTTCAGGTTGTCCCAGGTCATCTCAACTAATCCATGTGGGCCGGTCAGCATGATGGTAAAAACCTGGTCTAGCACCCCTGCTGGTGGGCTGCACGTCTAACACGACCATTTTTTTCCCATGAGAATTTTATTGATTTATTTATTTATTTTTATGCTCTTTGCTGTCTGCCGGGGATTTAAGCAACCGTTCAGCCAGCATCATTGGCGTGAACCT
This sequence comes from Denticeps clupeoides, assembly GCF_900700375.1. Classification (NCBI taxonomy): domain Eukaryota; kingdom Metazoa; phylum Chordata; class Actinopteri; order Clupeiformes; family Denticipitidae; genus Denticeps; species Denticeps clupeoides. The sequence continues at coordinate 17,201,663 of NC_041714.1, forward strand.
CACCACGCTGACTGTTGGTGTAATTTCGATGTGGGCCGTTATCACCGGTCATTGTGTTTTGTTCCATACAGAGAGGAGGGATAAAGACACAGTGCAGGGAGAAATGCAGGAGACGCCGGAACCTTACAGATATACAGAAAGACCCAGGAATAGAGATGGATTCTTCCTCCACCCGCTGAGAACCCTTTCTTTTTCAATTTTCCCCCTCTGAAGCTTCCCAGCGCTGAATGCAAACACTCTCATCCATCCCCAAAAGCTGAGGCAGCACGCCTGGGTGTGTGCCACTGGAAGAACAATGCATTTGCTGAGCGGCGCGGCAGACAGAGCAGCGGCGGAGTGCGGCTATTTACTCTCGTGGCGGAGAAGAACCAGAGCGCGCTTTATCTCCTGCTTGCTTTGGAAATCCGCCCAAAACATTTTCTCGGTGCGCGAGGACTGGATGGAGACGGGAAACAAGGCCCTCGGAGGGAACTCGTCTTCATCAGGGCTTGTTCTTTTCAAAGCAGCAAGAGATCTGTCGCCTTTCGGAGAACACACAGGCTCGCCATTCACACACATTCGGTCGCATTGGAATGATGTTCCTCTGTTGATAGTGCTAAGTGTCAGTGCTCATTTTGCAAAGGAACCAGCTACTTTTCAGGTCCAGCTACCTGTTTACATGATGAGAGTAAATGAGGGAATGTAAATGCTGTAAACGCTGTAATTGAGGGAATGGGATGAGAAAGAGAAAGTTTTGTGAATTAGGGACTTACAACGGACTGCCCTACTGGTGGTAGTAGCCTAGTGGGTAACACACCAGGAGACCCAGGTTCAAATCCACGTACTACCATTTTGTCCCTGTAACTACTGATTGTAAGTCGCTCTGGATAAGGGCGTCTGATAAATGCTGTAAATGTAAATGTAAATGTACTCTGGATAGAAGTGTCAGCCAACTGTAATGTAATGTTTTTGGCTCTTAGGTACAGTGATGACCCCCAACTACCTGCGGACGTCCCACATCAGCGTCTCGCCCTACTGCGACTGCAGCAACAGCGGCAACAGCAAAGAAGAGTGCGATCGTTTCAGCGAACTCTTCACCGACAACGCCTGTCTGCGTAAGTCACTGAGCACTCCAGCTTTCCATGAATGTCCATGAACCCTCTCTCCATTCTACGTACGTGTTCGCATGTATGAATGTTTTTGTTTAGCTGAGCTCCGATTTCCGCCGCCCCGTCTCGGGCGAGATCAGCGAATGTGGCCAGATGTGCCGCAGCCAAGCCCAGTGGCGTCTCTCCTCACGCAGTGCCTCGTGGTAATTATAGGCCCCTCCCACAATCGCTGAAGACCCACGTTCAAAAACGTTCAAACATGCAGCAATGTGTGCGTGGTCCCACTGTGGGACTTAATGACATAATGAAAAACCCTGCAGCAGCCAAGTTTACAGGTTGAAGGAAATCATCTCTACACATACACACACACACACACACACACACACTGTGTAGTCCCCTAAGGGGACTTCAAATCTGGGCACCAAATGGGTAAGCAGAACAGCCGGATTTTTCCAAAGTACAAAAAATCCTACAGCTGTTAAACAGACATGTTGTCAGCCATATTCTGAATTTTGGTATTAACTGAGCGTGACATTGACACTGGCATTCATTTGAACATTATAGCAAAGGAGAAATGTCACCTGCCCCTGTATTCTTCAGTAGGAATTTTTAAGGATTTCTTGGAAAACATGATTCTGACCCGCACCAGCTCACATGGAATGTTGTAGTTCTGTGGGTGTTGCCTTTTTGAGTCACACGAAAACAGCCACGTTTATCCAGTTCAGTACTGTGGAGGCGGAGCACAAACACTGGGAGAACATCACAACAAGGGGAGAAAAGTTCAGACCTCCCATCTGATCCATCGAGATTCGTTATAGAATCACCTCTTTGATCAAAGAGGGGAGGGGGCTTGGGGGTATTTAATGGGCCAGGCAAGCCCCTTCATGGTATCAGAAGAGAGAACAAAGGAGGGCTGGAGCTCCTACCGCTGTCCAAGATTTCAGCTCCACGGAACATGGAGCTACAGGAGCAGAACACTGAAAGCTGGAGGAGGAACCAGAATTAGTCTTGGCTAGTGTCGACTTGGACAAACACCACAGGCCGCTAAATAAATACAGAGCTTCAAACCACAAGGAACCCCAATATACAACCCTAATAGCTCACCTGGTGCTAAAGACCTTCCATATAACCATTTACCAACAAGGACAAACATTTTTTAATTAACAATGCTATTGTTAACTGATGCTATTGTTTTTTTTATTAGCCACTACTGTAATGAAAACAGGTGGTAGTAGCCTAGTGGGTAAGACACTCGCCTGTGAACCAGAAGACCCGGGTTCAAATCCCACTTACTACCATTGTGTCCCTGAGCAAGACACTTAACCTTAAGTTGCTCCAGGGAGACTGTCCCTGTAACTACTGATTGTAAGTCGCTCTGTATAAGGGCGTCTGATAAATGCTGTAAATGTAAATGTAAATGTAAAACAGCTATTGTTGCTATTGGCTAACTGGTAATGATTAAACGGCTAACGATAATCTGTTAGGCTGACTTTTTTTTTTTTAATTATACACAGTGGGTGTGGAGGCCAACCAGCAGACCACAAAGTCACAGGTTCGAAACCCCACTGCCCTGAGCAAGACACTTAACCCGGCGTGTCTTTAGCGGGGCTGTCCCTGTAACTACTGATTGTAATTCGCTCTAGATAAGAAGGCGTAATATCACTGGTAATATCAATATTGGAACACATTTTTAATACTGAGGGGGTTTTTTTTACCAGTAAAAGTGTAGTGTAGAGGTCGTAGTCCGGTCAACATCTGTGAAACAGGAACGTCCAATATTGATTTTTATGGTCCTAAAAACTGTGTAATGCGTGAAGATCTGATTACTGTACTAAAAGATGGACTTTGAAGGTGCATCAGAGTGTCTGCTGCACCCTGGTTTAACAGGCAAGGAAATCAGATAATGAAAATGGGCAGGCAGTTTGGCGCTAGTTCACAAGCCGGTGTCTCGGCGTTGATAATGATAACGGCGCAGAGCATATTTCATGCAGTCAGCGGTGTTCATGTGTTCCTTTATGTCAGAGCAAGATCAAACATGTTTGTGTGGTACAGATTGGCCATGGACCCGGTGTGTCAGTGGAAAGTGACCTTTATACAGATAGAGGGGCTGAAATGGAAATAATCGAGTGGGACCGGAATGGAAAGCATTGTCTCAAATGGCACGTTAATCGTTAACCTGGAGTCTTTCAGAACCAACTTCACATTTCCGAGGAGTCTTCATGTTTGACTGATAGGAAATGTCAGGCAGTACTGTTTCATGTAACATTTCCACTGTTTGCACGTGTTGAACATCAGAGGAATGAATCAGATTCAAGGTTAAGGAAGTGCATTTTCACACACATTTGGATGTGTGTTTTATTACAATACTGGCAAAACGCTGGCTGAATTTTTTTTTTTGTCTGCATCATAAATTTTATCACTATGGTTCAAATGGAACAAATCAAAATTGTTTTAGATCAGAGGTTAAAAGTTCAAAGCAGCGGCTGCTGACATCTCATGTTGAACATGAAAATCTGCAATCTGGAATATTTTACTAATTGATAATTGGCAGGAAAAGCACATAACTTGTGAGGACTGCAGAATATATATAACATACTTAACCTAAAAATTCTCTCCTGTAAAAAAATGTTGGGTTATTTTGAAATATTCATTAAAATAAATGATTTTCTGTCCAGATATTGTTAATATTTTAAATGGCAGTGGTATATGGAAATGGCTGTTAATGAATGCAATATCTGCATAAATGTAGAGGTCCAATGGAATGATGCTGTGTTCTTTAAAATGAAGCGGAAAAGATTAAAATGTCATCGGTTTTCATTGACTAAAACGAGACCAAAATAGTAATGGATAATTCCGACTAAAATATGACCAAAATGCTCAGACCTCTAGTTGACTGAAACTTGACTAGACTAAAATCAGTATGGACGTGATAAAGATGAATACAAACTAAAATAACAGCTGGACACGAAAACTAGACTAAAAGTAACATTTTGACAGGCCGCCAAAAAAACAACTAAACCCACCCATAAGTCTTCTCTAGTTGCAGGAAAATATGGCCTATATTAGCTAAGACAGGACCCCACCTGTCAATGCTGACAAATCAACATTTCAAGCCACAAACAGGAAGATCTACTCTAATTTAATTCCACCATGACACTCCTTAAGGTTTTGTGACACCCTCAGTGAGCTGACATAATTTTAAATATTGGAGCATTTTATTCTAATCTTTCTAAGTGTAGGCTGGATTTTTAAATGGACTCAGTGACTCAGGGAGAAATAGCCGTAATATTGGAGGCCGGTGAGATGCTCTGCCAGATAACCCTGCCTCGCCGCCATGCAACAAAACCCCACCAGGTGCGCTAATGCAGCCGTTAAAAAAGCCACCTCAACAAAAAAGCCATGAGTGTAGGCATAGTGTTTCCCGGATTTCTCTGTCCCATAATTGTGAACTTGACATCTCAAGAATCTTCCATTTTTTTTAGTTGGTTAACACCATTTTTAACATGTACTGGTGTTGCATTTTGTGAAAGTGAAGTGATTGTCATTGTGATACACATAGCACAGCACACAGTGCACACAACAAAATGTGTCCTCTGCTTTTAACCAATCACCCTTAGTGAGCAGTGTGTGTCTGTGTCCCCTGCCTGCGTCCCCTGTTTGCACTTTATGTAACCCCGTTTTTCTGTGTCACACACATGCATTTTGTCAGTATGTAATCGTTCAAATGTTACATGTAGCACCAGGTTCCGGAGAAACGTTATTTCGTTTCACTATGTACTATCTAACATGTATATATGAAATGACAATAAAGCTCAACTTGTAAAATATCACTTTTTCACATAAAAAGTGTTAGTTCATGGTAGTTTATAGAGGTAGAAAAAATGTGGGTAATTCATATTCTGCTTTAACCCGCAGGCAATGCCATACAGGCCTTTGGCAATGGCACAGATGTGGGCGTATGGCAGCCCATGCCCCCAGTGCAGACAACTACCTCCATCACCACCCCATCCCAGAGAGCCAGGGACCGCTCCCCCAACTCTTTGGATGCCGCAGCGAACACCAACCACCTCAACCAGGCAGACAACACCCTTTACAACTTCTGCAGCAGCCTGCAGGTGAGGCGTCCTGAACATCCTCCTGTTCAGCATGAAACCCTTGGCACTATTCATTTATTACAGAAGGAAACCAGTCAGAAACTTTTGTTTCACAGGTCAGTCATTTAATAGCCAGCAGCACATTTAGCCAAAATTCTGCAGTGAAATAATAACTTACAATGTTAACTTACGAGAAACACTAACAAGTATTCTGATGACCCTTTGATCATTGCCATTTCATACAAACACTAAGCACACTTAATAAAGATAATCTTTATGGCATTGTTAAAGGGCACCCACACACAAAAACTATACAATGTACGATAAAGATGTTACTTACTATAAATAAACAAATCAATAAATCAAACAACACATAATAGTTTATTTAAATATTAAATATTTGCCATATTTATGTTACATTTTGAGGTAAAACCTTTTGAAGTGTTTGGCTGTTTACCAGAGTCTTACTGTCCCTTAGAAACGACATGGACATTGAAGAAGCACATTCTCTTCTCTCTAAAGAGAAATCATAAATATAAATGATAGTTTAGTCCTTATTTATTCATTAATACCACAGAGGAGGGGAATCTAGGAAATATTTATTTCCGTGGGCTTGAATTATAATCGCCCTGGTGGGGCTTTCACTCGCCACAAGGCATTCAATGAAGTGTTTTTGATACTTGCAAATGGTTGATTTTGTCTCAGCAATATACTGCATCAAGACTGGAGCTTCACCCAGGGAGGAGGCGGAGCCCCGCTGGTGTCAGTGTTTGACAGTTAATGCAAAGTTAACTATCATTCACTCCTAACGCATCTGTTCCACACAGTCTTTCTCTGATGTTCCAAGTTCAGCTGCCATCTAATTCCACCAGTCTTCATCTGGTAAAAAAGCTGACACACACACCCTCACGCAGTTATTGAGGGATAATGAGGGTGTGCCGCAGCTTGCCAGGGCCGAGTTAATGAGAGTGTGTGTCATGATATCAGCTCCTCTCCATCAGTAATGTCCGGTGAGGGAGTCCAGCTGTCAGAGACACACTCGCGGGACCCGGCCGTCATCTGACCCGCAAAAACTAAAGGACGCAACTCAAGCAAAACTGGTGAAACAGCAAAAGGACAAGACTGGCATACAAATGATCAATCTGACTGAGCTGGAGATGTTTTGCACAGAAGAACCTGCAAACATTGCAGCCACTAGACAAACACCAAAATACATGCAGCAGTAATTGCCACAAAAATGGTGGTTCAACAAAGTACATAGACACATGGGGGCTGAATACAGATGCAGGCCACACTTTTCAGATTCGTTTTTCAGATGCGCCATCCCAAAATGTGCAAAAGTTCAAGGGGTATGAATACTTTTTCAATGCACTGTACATACAGCTTAGGAAAAAGATATTTAAGTGCATCTGCGTACCTCCCATGCAGGGAGCAGGTGAGCGGAAATGTAGTTGCTTAACCTGTAGTTAACTCAACAGACTGGCCAACTAATTTGGGAAAATAGCAGAAATTGATTTGATTGGCTGGCGTTAAAAATACATGTGAGCATACTGTTACATACTGAGACTCTTTCCCACCCTTGTTCCTGTAATATTTAAAAGTATTATAAAACTTTTTAATTGATTTAGAGTCCTAATTACTTAATTTTTAGAATATACTTGTTTTATTTGTTGTTTAACATTATTGTGACCAATATCAGCTTTTGGAATTTTAGTTTAAAAGTGGGAAAATCTGTGTAAACATTCATGCATTCTGCATTGTCCATGAAACCCTCTCTGCAAAAACAAATCACAACTATGGGAGAGTGAGAAATTTTGCAACTACCCTTAAATAACAACGGAACTGTGACAAATATTCATATTAATGTGGCTCAATAAAAAAAAATAGTTTACTCCCATTTTGGTCTTCAGTAGACAGTGAAGGAGACGTCATTGTGTGCGCAGGACTATTCGTTTAAATTCACAGAAAAGTTACGCTGCAGGTTCCTACCTCTACAGGATCCATCTGTAGTGGAATCTGATTTGATTATTGACTCGGTCAGTATTGATCATAGATCTGCAGTGGAAGACACTCTGGAGTCTAGAGGACCGATCTTTAATTAAGATCAGTTGATCTTAACTGGTTAAAGGGTGGGGGTTAATGTAGTAATATACAAAAGAGCCCCAAATTCCTCAAATCCCACAGGTTTGGACTTGAACCGGGCCCTGTACTGTTTAAGCAGATGGGTGCGTGACTCGGTCCATCTCACCACTCCGAACGTGGAAAGACCTTTGTCGTTTCTGAACAGCAGGATGGGAGAACCTCACACAGCTTCATTTCCATAAATTTCATTTCCTGGCGTAGGCAAGTAAACACAGGAGAACCGAGGCCTGTGGCCGTTTTCTGCTCAGACCAAGGCGTCGGCGTCCGCATGAGGCCGAGAAAACCCCATTAATGGCCACGACCCGCCACGATGACTAACCGTCACTTATTTCATTTGTATAATGACCTCACGGTTAAACCACACGTTTTTACCAACATGTACAGGAAACAGCACTGATTACAGAACTCATTCTGGCCCATTGTGTTTTAAAGCTTCTTAACAAGAAATAACCAGGAGACCAGGAATACCCCCAAATCCCCCCCACTAAAAAAGGGGGCTTTGGCATCTAAAGCCGTGGTGAGAAGCTGCTGTCAGATAAGATGACGTTTTACCGTGCGCCGTTATTTTGGGCGGCTCCTGCCCCTCCGTTTGATGTGTGTAATAAATAAATGGACATGGCGAGTGATGAAAAGATGTTTGGCGGAGAACTCCTGTGCATCTGGAGAAGTGCACTCAAGCAATTCAGTCTTCAAAGTGTGGCCCGGCTCTGGGTTTTATTGCGGCTCGTGGCACACCTCATCCTGAAACCACTCATGGTGCGGAGAGAGCCCCCACATTTCACATCTCTCAGGGACTTTAATAGCACATAAACAGAGCGGAGAAGCCACCCCAGAGTTCTAATTCAGAATGGCTTTTTATATTTCATTTTGGCATTCAGCATCTTTCTCTTTCTTCTTCTTTTCTTCAGGCTCAGAAATTGAAGTCCAATGCTACAATAGATGGTCGGTTGTGTGTGGTAAGTCCTCTGTTTAATTATTGTGGAATTAGCATCCATAGAGCACAGATTTTGCAGTTCATGAGTCCATCTTCCAATGAGACTTTAGACTCTGGGCACTATTTTCAAACTGGCACTATGCTCTAAGCATGGGGATTTTTCATGTGTGTAAGGTCATAAATAGACTAGCAAACGAGCCCTGTACTTATAAATGTTGCTGCTCCAATTGTACCCTCTGTTTTTGCTGACCATGTTTACTAGGGTCAGGACCTGCACTGTAAAAAGTGAACACTGGCTACTTAAAAAATTAAAGGAATCTGTCACATCTAATGCTAATATTTTAGCATTGACATAATGTAAATAAGGCAGGTTACCCCACGTATTAACATTGGACACCTGAGCAAGTCATACTGTCCCTGTAACTATTGATTGTAAATCGCTCTGGATAAGGGCATCTGATGAATGCAATAAATGTAAATGCAAATATTAATTACATGTGAGCAAATGTTCTACTGTTCTTGTCCTAACTTAACACATTTTATCTAAAACATCCCAATTCATTAATTCAATTACCTATAAAAACATGATAACCAAACCTGACCACCTCTAGTCTGTATGGTTATTTGATTATTACTTACTACAGTCAGTGATAGTTTCATAGAATGGATTGCATATTTACATGGTTCATATATTATGGGTGAAAAAATGCGTATGGAATAAAAAGAAAGCGATCACGTGTCCTGCTCTGTCCTGAACTCTAATGTGTTTATTTGGAAATAATTAGTCTGCCTCACAGTTCTGTATCAAAGAGCAGTATAATAACCGGAGACAGAGTGGGCTGTAATGATTGATGACCTCCGCGCTCCTTGTGAAAAGTGACTGGTGACCTTGAACAGACCTGCGGAGGTCACGTCTGCCCTAATGCACCGGCGCTCTTTGGAGTCGGCTGAGCCGAAATGCGAGTGTTGCTTATCTTTTGCCTTTTAAAGTTCAGTAAATGTCAGTATACATAATAAATGCTGTGTTGCGCTGCAGAGTGACATTTAGTGAGGTAGTGGCAGGTCCAAACAGCATGAGAAAAAAAACAAACGACGACCCCTTTTCACTTTAACATTTCATTACGGCTTTAAAGAGCTTTTTCATCTCTAAAGAAAGCTGCCGCTTTTTCACAGCTGAAGTTTGCATTTTTGCATATTTTTTTTTTATTTTTGAAATGTTAGATGCGGATGTTTTTGGTACGCTGATTTATGACAGCACAACATTTTATAAATTAAGAAAAAATGTCTAACCCATGCCACAAATGCAGTGCCATAAAAATAGTCATTTTAATGGTGATGTATTCGTTAGAAATCAGGTTTAACCCGTGTCTTTACTCCATATTCTTGAAGGTCCCCTGTTATGAAAATGTTACTTTACTGTGAGATTATTTAACATTAATACAAGTTCCATTCGCCTGTCTATGGTCCTGCAGTGGTTAGAAATGGTGATAGGTGTAAAGAGCGCTTTGGTCATTCTGCTTCGCAGAGAGCAGCAGCTCAGACGGTCGGATCTGGAATTTGTCTCCTTATGGCGTCATAAGAGGAAAGTTTACTTCCCGTTTCTCATGCTTTTTCCACGCAGAGAATTTTCCACCCCCTCCCCTAAAAAAGTAACTCTGAGATCTGAGAGTTGTTCAGGTAGATAGCAAGATCCTGATTTGGTGAAGAATTTGCTGGAAGGAATATTAGTTCTTGTTTGGAGGGGGCGCCAAACGTTGTGGTATTGATGACGTCATTTCCACGAATGCCCCCTCACTTCTATAGGCCACTATCTTTCTCGTCCTTTCTCTGCCTCTGTCCTCCTCTTTAATATACTGATCAAAAATCAAGACCAACTATTTAAAGTCCACTGGATAACTACTTAACTGGTAGATAGTCAAATAACCAGCCTGAATTTTTGTCCGAGTCTGTCACACTTCAAATCCTTCAAAGGTTAAAAGTTTTCATTTAATTCCATGTTCAGTTACATATTAACAAGGTTGTAATGAAAAGAAAATAATATTCTGGAAACATATGAATTTTAATTATTTTGTAAGGTAATCCTTCAATGAAACTAATAATTTTGTTATGTTTTACTAATATGCTAAGATTCTGTCATTTATTTTTAAAACACCTGCATTACTGAACAAAAACAGGGATAATACTGATTTTAACTGGATTTTAAACAAATTTTAAACCTGTTGAAATTATGTTTTTTAGTTGCCTAAGATTGCTGTAATCTACAGCCTCTTCCACAGTACCGTTTAAAAGTTGGGGGGAATTTAGAAATGTCTTTGTTTTCCATGAAATACATGGAAGATATTACAAAATGAATAAGAAATAGTCAAAGCCATAGTTAGAATTAATGAGGCAGCTGATCCCAGATTTGCTGATGCACTAGATACTTTACTAGTCTGAATCTGGACAGTTTTATTGCTTTTTTAATCACTGCAATATTTTCAGGTCTACTAAGATCATTTGATCAATAATGAACGAATCTTTTAAAGTGACAAACATGCATTAGTGAACACAGCATTCCATTGGAACTCAAGACGAATTATTGCTGATAATTTTTGATCAACTTGATATTATTTTAAACAGATACAGGAATTGAGTTGGACCAGAAACCATCACGGGGCAGTGGTGGCCTAGTGGGTAATCGGAAGGTTGCCTTTTTGATTTCCGAACCGCCAAGGTGCCACTGAGGTGCCACTGAGCAAAGTACCATCCCCACACACTGCTCCCCATGGGGGTTTTACAGCTGCCAACTGCTCACCAAGGGTGATGGGTTAAAAGCAGAGACCACATTTCACTCTGTGCTGTGCTGTGGTGTGTCACATGTGACAACTAATCACTTTCACTTCACTTTCACTTCATTTCTAAATGTCATTACTTTTTAGCAGCAGATTTAATGCTTCATATTTGTCCAAAAATAACTTAAATCCCAATAATATTGTATATGTAGACTGACGCACACACTTGTTTTTGTCTTTCAGGATCCACAAATTGAGAACGCCAACCCCTCGAATTCCATCTCCAGAAACTCATCCGTGCTTCTGTCACCTCCCATCGGCTCTCTGCTGCTCCTGGTGGTTACTCTGCTGCACTGCGGCATGCTGACCAGCCTGCACTGCACAGCAGGATGGTTGTAGCCACTTGACTTTTGATCTGCCCACATGGACCGTGATGAAAATTTGTAAAAAAAAAAAAAAAAAAATATCTGTTCCCACTTGACCTGTACAAGATTCCCTCTGCTCCTCCATCAATCTTTCTCTCACAAATCATTTCGTATGGATTTCAAATCCTCTGTTGACACTATGTGCAAAATGTGATTTAGGTGCAACAACCTTCCTGATCTTCATTCGGAGAGTAACAGAGTAGGCGGGGCCTATTTACTACATTCCGAGATACGGTGGCTGACTGAGAATCTATTGTCATTGAGGAGAGGATACGAGCTAAATGTTTGCACAATGCTGAAGACTGTCAGCGGAGAAGTGTTGAAATTCACCTCATCTGTGCAGTGTTGGGTGTACGTGTGTGCTCAGTGCTCACTTCCTATTCGATGTAAACCAAGCAAGATGAATGGTCCATCTCAACCGACGATCCATCTCAACTGATAGCTCCGCCCCTCCGTCCATGTATTTCATGCAGCTGTAGCTTCACATACTGACTGTTAACACTGCCCTGCTTTGGGATTGGGTCAAGAGGACTATTTGCTGGGGGAGTGCCTGACGAACACAGTATAAAACAGTAGGCAGTCCTCAGAGTGGAGGCGGAGCCGATGGAATCTGATCTCTGACATCACTCTCAGCAACCATTTAAATATGATCTTTATCGTGTTGCCGCCCATCACAGGGTCATGTGACTCTTGGGTAATCCTGATTATGTGTATACGTTGTAACCTTTTTTTTTTCTTACGTCCAAACAATCTTGAACGTTTTTTGTGGAATTATGGGGAAACTCCCGAAGCTTTTCCTGTTGCAGCCTCATGTAGCCCATGCCAAGCGTCACCTCAGCCGCTACACATCTTACAACATTTATGACACACCGCTTATGTTCTAAAGAAGACAAAATGTACAGTACACGTTATTTACGGGGAGCATTAAACTATGGAAATGTATGTAAATGGCAACAGGGGGTACATATTTTGTTTGACGAATCCTCAGTTGGCAACACAAATACTGCTTGTGCAGGGAATGTGCTAGACCCCAACCCCACACCATTTTAACATGGGAGCATGGGGCGTCATGCTTCATTACTGTTCCCGCAAACAGGTGTAGAAAGTAGGCTTCAAAAAAAGCATGATTTTTTTTTTTTTTTTGGTTTGTTTTTTTTACTTCGGAATCCGATGTTATATTACGTTACCATGTTATACAAAGCTATATTGCATTTTCGATAATGTTATATATATATACATAAATATATTTTTATCTAGATTCCAACCTAGCTAATCCAATCCTCAGAAAGAACTCCTAATAATTGTCCATAAACTAGTGCTATGAGCAAACTGTCAGTACTCTACCACTACTTCTCTGCATATACAAAAAAAGGTCTTATTATTTTTGTATTTTTTGGATCATGGCTTTAATTTATTTTACCATTGCCCATTACTGTATGGTAAACCACAAATTAATATCAAAATATTGCAAGGGTGATTAATGACTGCAATAAAAATTGATTGAGATTGAAGCTTGCCGATGAGGGAGGAGCTTTTCTGGGATAGGCTTGCACTTGTGTGCAACTGGAAGTGGCGTTTACTGCGGCTTCGTCTGAATGTGTGCGTAATTGGAGAAGACAGAGGGTACCATTGAAAATGATTCTTTACGCCGAAATGACTTTTAAGGACTTAACGGGCAATCGGCTGTTGGGGTGAGGGGAGGGAACGAACTCCTTCAGCTGTCCACTACATTACTTCGCTTGTGGAATTGAAAAAAAAAAAAAAAGTGTACGAGATATTCTATACCAAATGATTAATTAAAATTGTGGAATCATCGGACTGCTTTGCGTTTCATTCGTCTTGCAGAACCATTAGATATTTACAACAGCAGTGCTGTGACTGTCATCGTGGGTTCCATTAAAAACAGACGCGAGGCCCAAGTGCATAACAAACAAGACAAACTGGGTGGCACAAAACACAAATACGGCACCACTGGGACAGTATACTGCTGCGTCCAACAAGGACTGGGGACTGAGGAAAGCCTCTGTAAACACTCATTTCGAGTTCTGAAGTCCCACTTCCCAGGTAGGACGCAACATGAATACAGAGAAGCACACATGAAAGCAGCTCAGGGATGGAATGAAAATATGGGATCAGTAGTCCAGGTTTCTTTAGGTCTTATCTGTTGTTTAATGGATTTATCGGCATGTCAGGTTGCAGGTTGAGAACATGGTGAAGCACATGATTCGCCTGTTGTCTTCAAACTATACTCTGCATGTTCAATAGTTATTACTGTGATATTGTATTTTGTATAAAATGCTTACAATTTCAAGAACTGAGGGACCTTTTGGGACATGTGAATTCTTACCACTATAATCATTCATGTCAATTTAGTCTCTAAATTTAGTCTCATATACACACAGCTGAAGAGAAAGTGATTGGCATTGTGTAGCACAGCACATGGTGCACACAACTCAGTGGCACTTTGGTGGCTCGTGATTTGAACTGGCAACCTTACAATTATGGGTCCACCTCCTTACCCGCTAGGCCACCAAGGCACCGCTTCAATATAAACTTTGGATTCTAAGCTCTCTTAAAGACCTGTCCAATCAATTGATCATAAAGCATATGTTTGTATCCATAAACAAAAACCTCACTTTCTGAACATGCATGTGCAGTAATTATAGCAGCCAGCAGTTAATCTCTGTGTTAATTTCTGGCCGATAAATAATGTGAAATGGATTCATGGTAGAGGTCTATTTGGTGGGGGAACTCCTGATAGCATTTTAAAGGTTTCCTGAAATGTATTGTTTTTTTAATTACTTTTATATCGGTCTTGGTGGTCTCCTAATACTGTATTTGAAATTGGTACAGAATTACAGCCTCTTTGAGCCAGTCCCACAATGAGATTTCCCAAGGATGGGCCATTTTGGTATATCTGTAGCTTTAAATGCTAATAAGGAGGAGAGAGGCGGGATGAGGAGGAGAGCGGCCTATAGAAGTTGAGGGGGAGAAGAAGTCATGTCTGTGTTTTTGAACCCACTGGTTCTTCAGAGTCTTGTGTGACGGACGTAAAAAAATACATTTGTGCTAATTTTTACATCCAATCACTGAGCAACTGCAATACTTCACACGGTTTTAAGCCATGCCGGTCGGTGGAAATAATGTTTTAGATGGGGGGTGGGATATTTTCTGGGTAAAGAAAGCATGAGAAATGGATGGTGACCTTATGATGACGGCAAAACATAATGACCAAAGCACTCTTTATACATATCCCCATTTCTTTAATATTTCAATATTTTCTTTAGACTTTTGATAGATGTGGGATAGCCACCACAGTGTTTTAACACTGTTTTATAAAGAGACACCCATGCAGTTCACATTTTTTATCATGTTACTGCTTCAATCAGATAAAGGTGTCTTCAAACCCAGCAGATTCTACAGCAGGTTCTTTAGTGACTGTAGTTGTAGCAATATAAATCAAAGTTGGACCGGAACCTCTCCCTCCTCCCTTAGTGTCAGCAGCAGAGGCTCTGGGTTTACTTTTATGAAGGAATTTTAAAACTCTAATGATGTACTGTTCCCAGTTCTAATGCTGTACTGTTCCTACTCAAGTGATGTGAAACATCGGACGTCCAGAAACAATGAATTTTCCGCCAAATGATCTTAAATGAGAAACAACTCAACATGCACATCCAGAGAGAAATACAGGAGCATCACAGAAGTAAATCTGGATTCCATTGTTCTCCAATTTGAAGCAAGAGTCAATGTCCACATGCTGATTCGGTAAAAAGTGTCGGATGGGATGCACTAAAAAACTGTACAAAATTGTGTCTATACCAAAAATCCATGTTCGACTTTCTTTTTATGAAGTCTGCATAACTAAAAATGCTTTCTGCACATTATTTTAATTCTACTTTAAATAGCTGTATTTAATATGTTTGCTTAATGTTATATAATAATTGAGGAAATAGCATTTTTTGAAGAATAAAGCTAAAGGACATCAAAATACTTTTAAAAGAATACACTATCAAATAGTATTGTACTGATTAGAGCCATAGACTCCAACATTACTTATTTTATCAGCACTCTTTATGATTTTCAGCACATCATATTCTCAGTTCACAGGTATTATGTTCTGTAAATGCACAGTTCAAACAACAAAATAACATTAAAAACCAAAAACATTAAAAGCAGCTACTTTGTTACTTTACCTTCAGCAAAACTTTCACTTATTTTTGAGTAAAAATAGACAAAGATACACACTTCACCTCAAGGTGTAATATCTGGCCTGGATATACCTTCCCCAATCCTGAATTTAGAAACCGATCCAACATGTTCAGGTGGGTTTAAAGGGTTGACCGGTGATGGGATTTTTTTTAACCGTGCAGAGTTCATAAGTTCTTCTCTGGCTGAATGTTATGCACTCTGCAGAATGACCAGCTCTGTCAGTCCCCAGGATGGATGTTATCTCAGCTACGCTCGGGTTTCCATCTTGCAGTAACACGCCATGTCACGCTGCAGAATTTTGGCAGATTGAAATGTCTGTCACCTTCTGTTTTGGCTACAGGCCACTGCAGTGTGATGTTACAGAGCTGATGGCTGAAGTGACCGCAGGACGTCTGTCTGATCTGCTGTAAATATGTCAGGTAGTTTTCTGTAATAATTATTTTTAATAAGAGTAATGCAGAAGAGGCTTTAAACACACACACACACACACACATATAGTGCATCTAGAAAGAATTCAAACCGCATCACTTTTTCCACATTTTGTAATGTTACAGCCTTACTCCAAAATGGATTAAATTTTCCCCTCAGAATTCTACACACAACACCCCATTATGACAACATGAAAAAGGTTTACTTGAAGTTTTGTCTAATTTATTAAAAGTAATAAAAATACTAATAAAAGCACATGTACATAAGTATTCACAGCCTTTGCCACAAAGCTCTAAATTGAGCCCAAGTGCATCCTGTTTCCCCCGATCATCCTTGAGATGTTTCTGCAGTTTAATTGGATTCCACCTGTAGAAAAAAACAGTTGATTGGTCATGAATTAGAAAGACACACACCTACCTATGTAACGTCCCACAGTCCACAGTTCATGTCAGAGCACAAACCAAGCATGAAGTCAAAGAAATTGTCTGTAGACCTCTGAGACAGGATTGTCTCTAGGTATGAATCTGGGGAAGGTTACAGAAAAGTTTCTGCTGCTTTGAAGGTACCAATGAGCACAGTGGCCTCCATCATCTGTGAATGGAAAATGTTTAAAACCACCAGGAATGTTCCTAGAGCTGGCTGGCCATCTGAATCGAGTGATCGGGGGAGAAGAGCCTTAGTCAGGGAGGTGACCAAGAACCCAAGGGTCACTCTCTCACAGCTGTGGACAGAGGAGAACCTTCTAGAATGACAACCATCTCTGCAGCAATCCATCATATGGTGTCTATCTGTATGGGAGCGTGGCCAGACAGAAGCCACTCCTTAGTAAAAGGCACCTGAAAGACTCTCAGACCATGAGAAACAAAATTCTCCGGTGTTCTCCGGAGACAAAGATTGAAGTCTTTGGTATGAATGCCAGGTTTGGAGGAAACCAGGCACTGGTATCACCAGCCCAATGTTTTTCACTAGTCAGGATAGAGTGCTCCAGAACACTATTGAACTTAGACTGGGGCAACCATTCATCTTTCAAAGATATCAAAGGAGTGGCTTCAGGACAAATCTGTGAATGTCCTTGAGTGGCCCAGCCACAGCCCAGACTTGAATCCGATCGAACATCTGTGGAGAGATCTTATTAACCCATCACCATTGGTGAGCAGTGGAAAGCCATTAAAAAGTAGCAGTGTGTGGGGCCACCACTGCCTTAGCCGCTAGACCACCACTCCCACGAGTGCCCCTGTGCACTGATGCTTCCCATCTTATCTGATGGAGCTTGAGAGCTGCTGCAAAGAACAATGGGTGAAACAGGCCATGGATAGGTGTGCCATGCTTGTGGCATCATTTTAAAAAAAAAATAGCTGCCATAGGTGCATCGACAAAATATTGAGTAAAGGTAAAAGACCACTTCATCTTTCATGACTGGCAGTCCAAACCCATTTATCCAGATAATATCTTTCCAATCATTTCATAAATTCTTAAATTAATGTAGCCAATAACTGCTATATATGTAAAGTTACTACCAGTTTCTTAGTCAAGTTCTGTTTGTAATGGGCTCCACCAAAAATTTCCAATTTTTCAAAAATGGGCAATGGGCAATATCGATATTTAAGTAGAATATATATTCATAATCATTAATCATAATTACAACCTAATCAAGTTACAACCTTGGTTTGATTGAGGTCTGGCAGAGGTCCGAATTATGGTTGACGAACAGCTGTGAAAAAATGCAAACGCAGAAGCCCGTCTGCAGGAAGTCTGGCTCTAAGGCTGAGCTCGAAGCACCACCAGACTTAATATTCACTGGATTGATTTTCACTGGAACATTCCCGCTGGCTTACATTTTGGGCAAAAAAATGTTGATTCGTATCCATCGTGCAATCCGGGGTCACACGCGGTCCAGATGCAGAACACCAGAGCTCCACGCAAACTCTTGTATAAAGCAAGGATTCTTCACCAGGAGAACGTGGTTCTTGGCTGGAGAGGAAGAAAAGACTTGCCTTTGTTGTCCGACCTCGCCGCAGTCAGGGTGGGATGGGAAAGGTCACACAGGACGACAGAGTGAGTCTTTCTGCTCTCCCTGTGGGAGGAACAACCAGTAGCTTTGTAGCTGGACCACAGTCTCACCCCACAGTTCCCCAATTAGGCCGAGACAATTAACAGGCAGGAGTAGGCAGTAATGGCTTAAAGATGGACATCTCCGGCCGCAGCATTAATCACTGGCCAGCAGGCCATCTAACTCGGGCCGTGTGTAACACAATGAGCCAACTGGGGAGGAGGTGTGGCCCAGCTGACCAGCGCTCCTGTGACTAATGGAGAAGAAAACAGACAGACAAAGAAATCAGCCAGTCATGATAAATGACAGCATGTCCACGAGGCGCTGAGAGGACGTGGCCTTTAACGTAATGTTTAAGAGTGTCAGAAGTGAGGAATGGTGTGCAAATATTTTTTCTATGAAGTCAATTTAAAGGCAATGATTAGGATAATGCAGCCAGTAGCCGCGAAGACGCATAAACACATGGACCAGACCTGATCCGTGAGAACGGCTGTAATCTCAGGACACACTGACAGCGGAAAAACAGCCAATTTGTGAAGTCTTAACATTTGCAGAGCTGTAAAATCGTGTTCTCCTTCACATGCGAGGACAAAAGATCAACATGAGCGACCCAAATTACTTAATAACTCAAGCTATGTAATTTAGGAAACATTTATATACATATCACAGTCTCTTTAGGAGGTATTAAAAAGGTTTATTCTCATCTCACCTTTGGGACAAAGGAACAGTGATACAAAATTCATCAGATCTGCATAAAATACATCACCTGTGAAGTTTGTGTGAGACCAAAAAAAAAAACCCCACATTTTATACACATTATGTACACATACAGATATTAGAGCAATTCACCCTAAGCAATTTCGTTAAATCAGTTGTCAGACATTGTAGAATGTTAGAACGTGCCTTCCGAGCTTGCTTCGGTTTTTATTAACTTTGGTAGGTAAACAGGGGTAAAGTCCAGAACAGGATTTTGTTTCAACAAACTGTATGTTAGAAACAATATCATTTTTTTTATGTGCCAAACCTGAGTGGATCGTCCCAATAATACCATGTTCTTGGCAAGAAAATTGAAAATGTCTCTCACTCTTCCTTTGTTAAGGAGCATAACTTAATTTTTTTTTTCTTGTTTTACAATTGCACTATGGGGGTGGGGTCTTTGTTAAATAGTACATGGTATACTGTGCATACTGTTGTTCTGACAATAAATCTCTCTTGAATCTTGAATTTTTCTTTCTGCTGTCACTTTGCTTAAGCATTAAGTATGTGTTCACTTATGCATAGCGAACACATTAGTTCAGGAACTGAGCAGTCATACCTTTGCATTGCACCATTTTATTGCATGATTACCAGCTAATTTTCTAATATGAATCAAGTGTTAATCCAGATTATATTAATATGCATAACCTTATTCGTGCATTGAAATTGGCATAATGCAGAAAGTATGAATGTGAAATCCAGCCACTGGGGACACATGACCGTGGGTTTCTTGTGCCAGTCCCAAGCCCAGGTACATGGGGAGGGTTGCCTCAGGAAAAGCATCCGAAGTAAAGTTTTTCGGGTCAACCAGACCGGTCCACTGGTGCGACCCCTGATGGGAGAAGCTAGAAGGAGACGATGACATGAAGCGTGGTTGTGAATGACTGCATTGTCATAGTTCTAAGTAACCACCTGAAAGAACGGTCAGAAACAGTGTATTTCATTTTATCATCCCTTAACAAAAGAAAATAAGTGAGTGGCATTTCATTTTTTTGGTATATGATAATGTATGTGAATTATTAAAACGGGGACGTGGGCCTTTAAAAGCCTCAAAAATCACCACCGGTTCAGACATTAGTGCATTGCGAAAATAAATGAGATTGCTCTTCTGGCGGTATTAATGCACATGCTCAATGAGGCATTTGGGTCTGCAACAGAGGAAAAATGAAAACCAAAGCTCTCCCTTCAGTACCGAGTACCGTCGCGCCAAAAGTGGCTTTAATGTTCACACAATCCGTCCCATTTAACGGATCATCAAGCAGCACAGACGCAAAAACAAACAAAACGCGGCCGATCTCCGCCGGGCCCGTCATATGCGACTGACGTGTCTGATCTCATGGCCCTCTTTAGTCTCTTTAGTGCCTCCTCTGAACACATGCATGCAAAGCGCCAAAATACATGGCACATTGTGATGAAAACATGAAAAATACTTCACATTTTAAAATCGTAGGGTTGCACAGTCAACTGCGCATAAAATCAAAAGCAACATTTTAATCCAGCTGGCACGACTGTATTGTATAGTCATCAAGCATTATTTGTCTCTGTGTCATGTAATGCTCTCATAACAGATTTATGAGACTCTGTATTATTGGTGAATCTAATTTAAATGAGGAATCCGACCTGCAATGATATTTAATAATAATTATTATTTCTGTTCTCTTTTTTTTGTAACAACCATGCAGCCCTACTTTACAATACAACATAACCAAGTGTGTCAGTGCAGACAAACCCTTGTGAGACATTTTGGAAATAATCACAGATATGCTTGACATTATTATTAAAAAAGAACCAGGAGAGAAAAGGAAGCTCCTCCCCATCACCCCATCAAACCCGGCACAATAGAACGTCACTTGCAGTCATTTCAGCACTAACTGAAGCTTGTGTGCTGTGCTGTAGCTACCAGGCTACCACAAATCAGGAAGAAAGACAGGAAATGTACGTCTGAAGCCACCCAAAACATTGTTCCCTTCCAGGAGAGGTTCTGCAGGTTCTATGGTCCCCGTGAAGATCCTGGGCAAGAACAAGCACCTACTACATGTTTAAGGGTCACAAAAGTACAAAGGCTGGTAATAGTGTGTGCACTCCATTATGGAGTATGGAAGGTGGGAGAAACCATCACTGAGGCTCCGGCACGATGTCACCACCAAGGTCTTTCTGGTGGCAGAAAGAAAAAAAAAAAACACTCCGAAGAACAAAGAAATAAACAGACACAGACAACAAAAGCACAAGAAAGAAATAAAATCAAATCAAAGAAAGTTGGGCCGGGTGGGCCGGTGGGGCCGTCGGGGCAGCTGGGGTGCGGCCTCGCCTCCGTCAGCAAGTTCAAACGCATGTCCCCTGGTGTGGCACCACGTGCTGTTTACGACCCTTCGGGCCGGAGCATTTCTCTTTGAAGTCACCCGGCTTCTGCTGAGCGATATCGACCAGGGCGCTGGCTATGGCAATTCCTGTGGGGATGAAACACAGGGGCGGAGAGGAGGTGAGTTTCAGACGAGCGGAACAGGCGCTGGGTCACGTCAGGTCAGGAAATAAGAGGCTAACGGCCGCCGTGCCGAGAGTCGCCCCGAACCTCTGCGCCATTCCATCACCAGCGTCACATCAAAGCCGGATGGCAGAGGCGGCACCGCAGGTATTCAGCGGAATTATGCGATGCTGAAGGTACACTGGACACTTTATTTGAAACACATTCCCTATAGGTCCTAATCCAAACAAAAGATTGTGTGCTGCAGGGTTGCCATTTCTCACTGGATCACCAAAACACTCTTTTCACCCATCAGGCATCATTTTAAACATATTAAACATACATGCAGGTAGTATTTTTATTTATCTGTCGGAAATACATTTTTCCATGGAGGTCGGGACTTATAACTGGTACACAGACATATATACCTTACATGAGATTTGTGCGCATAAGGACAGCTGATTGGATGAAAGGAAGGTTTCCCAGAAGGTCTTCGCTATAAAACACCTGGTGAGCAGGAGCACAATCGTCTCGTTACGTTCCTGTCGGTGGCCGCGGGCGGCCAGGCCCGGTGAAATACGACGCCTCCACGGTCGATGTGACACGGGCCACCATTTCACCCTCCCCACAGCTTCCGCGGCCGCCCATCAAACCCCATGTTTCTCCCATTTGCGTGACGAGCCTCCCTGCCAGCGGCCGGCCTGTTACTGCGCCGCGAGACGCCAAGGTCGCGGTCCACGGAGACACACTTGTCTCGCCGTCCTGTTTACACCATCCAAGGGCGACGGTTACATAAATCACCTAACAACCGCTTATCGCCAGACATCTGGTAATCAGAACTCCACTTTGCGGTTGCCAGGGAGTGTTTCTGAAGATAATTATAACCAAAGGGTCAATACGCATCACGTCCTGTTACTTAGCAAAGTGAAAACGAGAGAACTTTTCAAGTGGCCTAATTTGATATGACAGTTTATTAAGAGGGGGCCATTATAGTGCCCGAATTCTCATTTAATGAGTCCAGTCACTTGTGGCTCCATAATCATGACGGTCGGACATACAAAGGAGAGCCGGGGAATTAATTGAGCGCCGATTCTTCGAGCTCCTTCTTTGAGGAGATGCTGGTGAGGAATGCTAATTCGCACAAGGAGCCGATACATTTAATGAGCTGACTCTGACCTGTGTGCCGTAATTGAATCGAGCTCATCTGCATGACAAAAGTCTGGGAAGCGACAAGGCTCTTATATCATTTTTCAGCTCCTGTCACCGCCGCTGACCCACCTTTCGCATTTCCTGCTGACCGCTGGGGGTGACGCACCGCACTATTTTAGGGCCTCCAGCCATGACTGCACTACAGCAATTTAAATCCTGTATGTTGAAGCAGACGCGTGTGTGCATTAAGTGTACCATTTATATATACGACTTCAACCATGTTCCTAAATAAAGTCACATTTTTTTAAAAGGGTGGATGGTGTTTGCACCTGGGAAATAGTCCTGATTAAGGCTATTTTATAACTCATTTAACACTATTTAACACTATTTTGAATCTAACTTAAATGAAATTAAATCTAACCTTAAATCTAAATTAAAGGGTTGCACTTCTAGTTCTGTCTTCTGATTGTGCTCATTTGTAGAAATGCACATTTGTTATTGCTCATATTTTCACATCTTAATTGCTTCTATGTGTGGCCAGTGTGTAGACGCTGCCTTAAAAATGAGTGACATACCATATTCGGGTCATGAAAGCCAACCGTATCGTGCACACCTCTTTCAAAAAGTGCCATGTGTCAAGTGTTGAAATGGATGGAACTTAAATAATTCATACCAGACAGTCTGGTACAAAGTCTGCTACTCATGGCGAGCACATTTCTTCCAGAAAAACCAAGTAATCCTGCGTGTCTGTAATATCAGATAATGAAGGAGACGGGACTTGGGTACTGACTGGGTACGGGGCAGTGGTGGCCTAGCGGTTAAGGAAGCGGCCCCGTAATCAGAAGGTTGCAGGTCCGCCACTGAGGTGCTACAGAGCAAAGCACACTGCTCCCCGAGCGCCTGTCATGGCTGCCCACTGCTCACCAAGGGGGATGGGTTAAAAGCAGAGGACACGTTTCACTGTGTGCACTGTGTTGCTGTGTATCACAATGACAATCACTTCACTTTTTGGTTTTTGGTCATCAGGACCTGGAGATCCATATTACAGCAGTCCTGACTTACTGTATATCAGGTTTTGCACAGACAACGTCCCCAGGGACAGATGCATTATGACTTATCCCAATAGGAAATGTGAAGATTGCTGAAAACCAGGAATGCTGCATTCAGGTCTGGGGACAGGACGCTTTACAGTGAGAGGCCAAGGCAGTGCACCGCAGGAGGATAGAGGACCACCTGAGGAACAACAACACCATGGCAGGGCGTCCAGCACATCACCAGCCACCGGGGGTAAAAATCTTTGACGAAGGAGCCAAATATCTTCTTGCCCGCTTTGAGGCAAAACCAACAGCAGCTCCACCACAGACGCCCGACCACAACAGCCACACTACCACGGTGGAGGAGTAAGAGGTACGGCTGGAGCTGAGGAAGGTGAACCCGGCGGTGTGACGGGATGAGTGCTGAAAGACTGTGCAGGAATTTCAACCATTCCCCGTCACAGGCCATTCTGCCTCAAGTCCTTCACCATTGTTCCACTGCCAAAACAATCCACCACAAACAAACCTGCCATCATGAAGTGCCTTGAGAAGCTGGCGCAGAGTCATATCCTTGCCTGCCTGCTAGCAGACCTGGACCCATTTCAGTTTGCCGATAAAGCAAAGAGATCAACTGAGGACACTGTGGCTACAGCCCTTCACGCAGGCCTGACCCACCTGGAGCAGCAGGGGAGCTATGCTGGACTGCTCCTTTTGGACTTCAGCTCGGCATTCAATACCATCCTCCCACAACGATCTGGAACGTCCATCGCTCACCCGCAGCTGGCCTTTCTGTCAGGTCGTTCCCAGAGGGTCAGGCTGGGTCCCCACACCTCCACTGCTCTCAGCCTCAGCACCAGGACGTCGCAGGGGTGCTGCTCTATACCCTCTACACTGTGACTGTGTCCCCTCACACCCCAGCCACAAGATTATCAAATTCGCAGATGACACAACAATGCATGGACTCATCTTGGGAAGAAGAGGGAGGAGTTTGAAAGGCCGTCAGAGTGGTGCAAAGTGAACAACCTGATCCTAAACACCACAAAGGAGCTTGTTGAGCACCGTCCCCACACACTGCTCCCCGGGTGCCTGTCAATGCTGCCCACTCCTCACTAAGGTTGATGGTTAAAAGAAGAGGACACATTTCATTGTGTGAACCGTGTGCTGTGCTGCAGTGTATCACAATGACAGTCACTTCACTAAAATAAATAAATAAATAAAAAGAAGCTGCTGAAGAAGACGCAGCAGAAGACTGTACTTTCTGAGAATTCTCAGGAAAAACCAGCTCCCCAGGAATCTGCTCCTCACCTCTGACCACTGTTCCACGGAGAGTGTATTTACATACGAACTGTGTGTGTTTCACGGCAGCTGCACTTCCACAGAAAGGAAGGCGGTCATCAGGGTCAGCGGAAAAAACTATTGGCTGCCCCCTCCCCGCCCTGGAACAAATTTACGCCTCATGATGCAGCAAAAAAAACAATAGACATTTCACAGGACTCATTACACCCCAGTCATTGCTACTTGTATTGTATTTTGTATTTATTTTTTGGTATTTTTGTATATTTTTTGTACTTACATTTTTTCCAGTGCAATTTGTATATATAATCTTTACTACTATTTTATGTCTTTGTTATTTAAGTCTGTCTCATTTCCTGTCTTAACTATATGCCGCACACTGAGTCGATTTCACCTTAAATTTCGTTGTTCTTTCATAAATGACAATGACAATAAAGATTTATCTTATCTTATCTTTCATCTTGTCTTATTGCTCTGATGGGCTGTTACTCATAACTTGAGGCCAATCGGAGACCACAGTTCTTCAAAGTAAGGCACTGTAAAACGAAATAATAAAATAATCAGGTAAGGAAACAACAGTACCAATATCAGCTCTGATCATCAGCTAGGCCGATAACCGCTGATCGCTTGTCTACATACTTACCTCGGAATTCATGTAACAGCTTCGCATAAATCAAGTGAACAATGTGCAGCTATTTGCTAATGAGGGTTATCTCCATCGAATTTGTACTAGGGAGCTACTTGGGATTAGCTGCTAATTGCAAATTCCCCACACAGAGTGGGTCTTCGCTGAGCACTAAAATACGAACACGTGGCCTATATTTACCTCACCCACTTGAATTCAGCAGAGTAATGTTATTTATGCAAAAATGGTAACGGAGAAATCAAGTTTAATGGTGAAACTGGCCTTTTCCCGTCTGCAGCGCTTTTCATATGTCACGTACGCATGAGGTGCGATTACTTTTTTTTATCTCTCTTTTTGTTTGACCTCTCTGTCTATATTTGCACCTCTTCATGACCATAAACAGATTGCTGCATATTGAGGATCATTTACTTTTTGCCCACAATAAATCCTCCAGTGACACCTTCAAGTGTTTTTGCTTTAATGATTCCAAAGTTTACCCTTCATCCATGATTTAAGACTATGATTATTTTTATCAAGATAAATGTCAGGTTTAGTTCCATCTTGTACTTAAGCAACATTGTTTAAAAATCAGAACTGCTCTTTGTACAATTCAATAAATTGTCACTTTGACGACAGAATCTTCGCAGCCAATCAAAATGCATTCAATATATAGTCTGTGTATATACGGAAACATTTGAGAAGTTGCACATTTATTTATTATGAATCCTTTTTGGACTGATCAGAGTTAATTTTGAAATAATCTGAGATACTGGATTGTGGATTTTCATCAGTCTTAACATAAAAACATTCACAAAATTCACTTAATTTGTAATAAATGCAACAGATATGAACATCTATGAGAATGAGAATTTTTTTGTGTGCTTTTCTTTATTTTCATGACCATTTACATTGGTAGATTCTCACTGAAGGCATCAGAACTATGAATGAACACATGTGGTGTTACGTACTTAACAAAAAAGATGAAATAACTGAAAACATGTTTTATATTCTAGTTTCTTCAAAATAGCCGCCCTTTGCTCTGATTTCTGCTTTGCACACTTTTGGCATTCTCTTGATGAGCTTCAAGAGGTCGTCACCTGAAATGGTTGAAATTGGCCCCTTTGCCTTCACTCTGCGGTCCAGCTCACCCCAAAACATCTCGATTGGGTTCAAGTCCGGTGACTGTGGAGGCCAAGTACATAACTCCACATGTGTTCATTCATAGTTTTGATGCCTTCAGTGAGAATCTACCAATGTAATGAAAATAAATAAAGAAAACACAGGTGTGTCCAAACATTTGGTCTGTACTGTGTGTGTGTGTGTGTGTGTGTGATATACAGACACATTGCACACTTGTGCGCATATATATATATATATATATACACACACACACACACACACACACACACACACACACACACACACACACACACACACACACACACACACACACATATGTGTGATAAAGAAAGATGTCCTTTATGAGATGTGAACAGTCAATTTTGAGAACAGAAGGTTTCACCCAAAATGATCAAAGGATATGTAGTTTTAGCCCTAACCACCATTTGGAAGTAAACCCTCTCGTTTTTGACATTTTAAAGACTAGATGACATTTGGAGAAATGCTTTCTTTAAAGTAAACTTTCTTTTCATGTTGAACTTTGTCTTTTAAAAAATTCCAGTTTCCCCAAAAATGTCTTACGGTAATTGGGAGTGTGGAGCCTATATGGCTATTGTCATTTTTTAATGCAATGTTTGGTTTTAATTTAAATGTTCTTTCTGAACAGCATCAACAGAGCACTAACCATGTGAATCCATTGATCGGGCAGGACTACATTTTCTGTTCTTACCTCAGTAAGTACAATATTCTCATTCTCAGTAACATAGGTAATAATTGGCAATAAAACATTGTCTGATCATTTCTCGCTCCACCGATGGCTGTGCAAGGTGGAAAGCAGTGTGTGACGCAATAAAATCATTACAGGACGGGTCTAGAACAAACGCCAGGGTGGAGAACACAAGATGGCAAAAAAAAAAAAAAGTGAAAGAGCTGACGGGATTGAAGGGGTCGGTGATAAAAGTGATTGACCCACATGGTGCCCAAACGCTAGTAGGCAAGAAGGCAGCTGAACTTTAATACATTCTGCTTGATGTCTGCAGGAAAGAGCATCGCCCGTTCTGAGAGGGGAGGAGGGGGGCGTCTACAGGGAGTGAAAATGGAAGGAGTGCATCACAGATGGTGTTTGTGTGTGTGTGTGTGTGTGTGTGTGTGTGTTTAGGTCCCATAAAAACAAAACAGTTCCCATCATCCCAAAGAAAATGTTATGACTGGCGAACTGGCGCTCCTGGGCTCCAGCAGCAGTCGATCATTTATGGAACTCTGAGTCTGCGCAGCAGGACGACGGCAGCCGCAGCGCGGCATCGTTGGGCTGCCGTGTGACGGACGGCTGCGGTCTCCACGCCGACGCCGGCCGGGCCCAGGACTCCCAGGGCAAAGCCAATGACACACAGGGGCTTAGCAATGTCCAGAGCCTTTAGCGGCTTGTAATCTCCACAGACAGGTCGGACAGGGAGAGCGGTGTCGTGTCTCCCAGCATGCATGGCGGTTACAACCTTATCTGGAACAGATTCCCAACGACGAGGGACACCTCGAGGAAGTGTGTGATGTATGGACGGTCCGCACAGATCCTGACACAATGCACAGAGCCAGAATTGGATTTCCACCACAAGACATGGCCTCTGCCCCAACGCCGTCTCCTGTTTCACTTCCTCCTGAGAGCTGTGGCCAGGCTTGCATCTTCCCACACTCTTTATGAATAAGAGATTAATGTTGCAACATCAGCTGAAGTATCTCATGTTTTAGATTGTCTTATGACGCTAATAGGACTTCGATCTCTTTCAATTTTCCTTCCACTCTTCAGCAGGACATTTTATTTTCTCTTGCCCGTAATATGTGAAGAAGAGAGGAAGAGGGGTGAAGTGAAGGATCTCTCACCCTTATGGTGACCCATCTCCCTGATGTTGACTTTCTGGTCCGATCCAATAAAAGAATGGTCCTTCAACCCTGATGACTCCTGTCCACCATCTCCTACAATCTCCTATGTGTTGCACTATGGAAAAACTATAGGCCAGAAGAGTTCTGGTCACTGTTCCACTGGTAACCCTGTTTTCAGCTATTGACATGAATGCTACTTTGACGTGAGCCATAGAGCTGAAAATCTCTATAGGTTATGATTCTGGATAAAAACATTACGAATCATAATTCGTTTTGTTACTGTATTGTACTTTAATGTGCTTTGACTTTGGACACCATTCCACTCCTGGGCTCCCCCTTCTAAACGAGAATGCAGAGCCCCACATATCAGATATTAAAACACATGGCCACAAGGCAGTCAATCAGAAGAGGAAGAGCAGCATGTGGGGGCTCACTTCAAAAGTTTTCTGATCGCAGGATTTGGCTTGGTTTTTGGATCTGTAGAACACACAACCACCAGACCTTTAAAAAAAAAGAACTTTTTTTTAAAAAAGGGGGAGAGTTATGCATTTGCATGGTAGAGCGCTGGGTGACATGAAGAAAACAAAGAGGCGTAAAAATAACTGAAACGCATCAAGGATTCCTCTTGAAGTGAATCCACAGAGAGAGGGAGAGAATGAACAAGAGAGGAAGAGCATGAAAAAGGAGGGAACAGGACCCCGTTTGACTGAAGAAGTGACGTTTCGACGTGAGAAGATCAATTGGGAGAATTCAACTGACCTTCAACAAGCCTCTCTTGGGAAAGAAGCAGGAGGATTTGCAGAAGAAACTCCTCCTCTTCTGCTTCCATCTCAATGTAATATTTTTTTCTTCATTTCTGAGTGTGATTGCATGCAACATTCTCATGCTTTGCTCGTATGGTCATCACGGCCAATGTGGATTTAACCTCTGATCTGGAGCATCATGGGTCAAGTGGGAAGGGAAGATTGGGCCATTGTGTATCAGGTCAGGGTCTAGACCTTCAACTGGTGGAAAATCGTTTATTCCTCCTTCACATCTCACATTGCATAATTTTGTCCATACTAACAAGTTTGTCCCATCATGATAGCAAAGGCGTGCAATCAATCTAAATATGAATTCTATCATTTGTAGACATGAATGGGATGTGAAAATCATAAAACAATAAATAATTAAAAAACATATTAAGGTATATTCATTTTGAAACTGAGATGCCAGATGCTAGTGTAGCACCTGTGTTTTGGGCTAAATGATCATATTTAGCATTTTATTAGTTATAAAACGCACTGTCATGATCCGGAGTCCGGACCGGAGTTTCATGTTCGTCCTGTGTAATGTTCCCTGATCGTGTTCACCTGCTGTCTATTTATATAATTGTATAAAACTATCCTGTTCGCGTCTGTTCGCCGTCGGGTCATTGTGCGTGTTTATGTTCCCCTGTCTCATGTAGTTTGTATTAAACCCCTGTCGCGTGAAATCGTGCGAATGCATCCTTCTTCATCGCCATGTCCAGCCCACCCGTGACACACACATATACATATTGAAGTGGCCAACCTGGTGTCTCATTTTACATTTACATTTACGGCATTTATCAGACGATCTTATCCAGAGCGACTTACAATCAGTAGTTACAGGGACAGTCCCCTCTGGAGCACCTCGTAGTTAAGTGTCTTGCTCAGGGACACAATGGTAGTAAGTGGGATTTGAATCTGGTTCTTCTACTTCATAGGCGAGTGCGTTACCCACTAGGCTACTACCACCCACAGTCTCCCAGGTGTTTATATGTTTGCCGCCATCAAATTCAACATGACCTTTTTATTTTTTGTTACCTCAACATTTGACACATTTCCTGTGTTCTACTGTGAGTAAAACATCCCGTTGTGATCACATTGCCTCTGTTTGGGTGAATGATCCTCAAATTCAATCCCTGTAGCAAAATATTTCATTCTGAACGTAATCCAAATGCTGCCAGAAGATGATTTTCTGAATTCCTGGTGGTGCAGGTGGTGCAGGCTTAAGCTTTTCAGGGATTGGTAGTTCCTCCAGGCTCTTTGGAAATTCCTTTGTTGGGGAAGGCACTGAAGGATTTTCTGCATGGTTATGAGCTGCGGTGGCCCCAGACATTTACCAGTGAGGTACAGGAACCTCAGGAACCTCAGATCATAGATTTCCAGCATTATCAGCCATGGCCAAAATCAGACAATGCCATCCTGGTTATCATATTAGGGCGTCTGATAAAAGCTGCATATTTAAATGTAAGCGTGTCTTGTACATGAACAGAGTCAAGGCATCCAAGCCTGCAAATTTCAGCACACTGGACCACTTGCATCCTCTACATCCTCTATGAAAGCACGTATCAAAATCCCACATCTACTCCAGGATTATATCAAGAGTTCCAAGAGTGGACCTTGACTATCGCATATTAGAGTAAAAACTCATGGGTCAAGGTTCAAGACATTAGGATGTGCGAAGGTTGTAAAACAATGATGGTTTGTGTAGGGATTTGAGGTCAGTCATAACTCATTTTACATTTGCATTACATTTATGCTATTTATTAGACGCCCTTATCCAGAGTGGCTCAGTATTTATGGGTACTTAAGTGTCTTGCTCAGGAACACAATGGTAGTAAGTGGGGTTTGAAATTGTTACTTTGACTCAGATAGGTGGTTTGACAACCATTTGAAAACTGGGTCACTCTTTACAATAGAACTCTCACGACACATGGTCTAGCTCTCTTTTTGTGAGTGGTCAGCACTATTGGTTAGGCCCTTGGAGAGCTTTGTAATGCCCCTCTATGTTTGCGGTCATAACACCATGCACTGTTGCCTTGCAAAGTGTTTCACCTATCTAATTTCTGCCCATTTTTAATGGTCATACTTTCAAATATTTATTAGTGCAACACATTGATTTGAAATTGGTAGGGGCGCAGGGGTAGAAAGTCTGTAAATCTACTAAAGAGTATTTGGCACCGTTCCTGTGGAAAGGCAAAGCGCACTCTTTGTGAGTGGACAGAAAAGCACGGTAAGCGTAATGTGCCCTGTCCTTCGGGAGGGAAAAATATTGCACTGAGCACTTAATCACAGAGAAGGCCAGGAAAACCAATTCTCACATCCGAACATGAGGCCAAAACCTCATATCTGGGCGTCCAGAAGCAGATGTCAAACTCATTACTGGGTCCAGGAGAGAGTTTGTCTCATTTCCTTTCTTGATCAGGATCAGCGAAGTGTTGCAGGAGAAGAAGAGACGAAGGCGGATGAAGCGTAGGACAGACAGAGCCGCTCTCAGCTGTCAGGGCCGCGCACAGAGGACGCCGAGTGGCTGCTTTCAGACATGAAGGAGACGGAAGGCAGTAAAGAGAGACAGAATGTGATATAAGAAATGAGAGGTGCAGAGAACGTGGATGTGTAGGGATTTGAGAGATGGGCTGCGTTGTGACTGGCACTGTGGGCATGTTCACGTCTAGTTTGCCTTTTGGGATTTCAGAAATGCCCTTCAAGTGCATTGTTAATGTACAGTAAAAACAATAAAACAGAAGTAACCCAGATCTCTACGGTGAAAGAAAGTGATTTTGTCAAGTAAGTCTATTTTGGAGTAAAAAGTGTTCAGTTGAAATTGATTTCTTCTTCTTTTAAATACACATTCCATTCCTTTTTTAAATTATTATTATTATTATTAATGTATGTGTTTTATTTTACCAGTGGTGGTAGTAGCCTAGTGAGCAACACACTTGTGAGTAACACAAGGTTCAAACCCCACTTACTACCATTGTGTCCCTGAGCAAGACACATAACCCTTAGTGTCTCCTGGGGGGACTGTCCCTGTAACTACTGATTGTAAGTCACTCTGGATTTACATGCCATAAATGTCAATTATCCAAAGAACATTTTGTTGATGAAAACTCTCTAATTCACCACTACAGCCTTTCACACCTGTTGACCAATGTCAATACCGCTTACTTTCAGCATCATTTTATAAAGTTATCAAAATGTCATCTGAAATAAACAATGTTCATCGAGAACTCATGACCCATCCCACAGAACGAGAACCTCATCAAACGAAGAAAATGAAAAAATCTACTCCAAAAGGTCGTAAATCATAGTAGTCCTTGGTACTGGTTCCATTGGAATGAGCCTCAGGGGGGCATGGCTGCCTGGTGTACAACAGAATGTTCCGCACTGATGGCAGAAACTATAAGCAACGTGCCTCTTCACTTCAGATGGGCTTGGGAGCAATTTCTGAAAGGTTGGGTTTCACTAGAAAACTCACAGTCAAGTGGTTAAACACAGATCCATTGATTGCAACTTATAACTGACCAACAGTCCAAGAGAAGGTTCTTACCTGATTGACCAGGGGGTGGGACTCCAGATGGAGCCCGTGGTAGACACACCAGCACAGTCTGGACTGCCGCTCGGTTGCCACTGCATGGCTCCAGGGCAATCTGGCTTGGCACCTGCAGAGAAAAAAGGAACAAGACGCCCCTTTTCTGAATAAGACACGCATATTCAGGTCCACATATTAATACACATCAGTTACTCAGGCTTTACGATGTTTTCTCTCACCGCTGGGGCGCATCACGTGAGTTGTGTGTACGTCTTTCACCAAAGCCCCATGTCTAGCCAGATCCACATGCAACACTCAGTGTGCTTACTTGGTTTTATTCGTTTATTTAGCCACTATTTGTTCTATTGTTTTATTAGAAAACTCTTTGTTACAAATTGCTATTTTAGCTGCAGTTTTGATAAAAGAGAAAACACTGTCTGAAGTTTAAAACCATGAATCACATCGAATGACAAGCTGGGAGCATCGTTGCATTCCTATCAGTTACTAAGCATCCTCAACACAAACCAATCCTTACCCAGGCCTAATCCTTAAACTTTTTCTTTTCCCCGTTGGGGATCAGTGAGTGCGTTACAGCATTAAAAATATATGCGACGAAAAGTGACCATGAATGGCAACGCAAAGGCGACACCAAGAGGAAAATGTACCAAGGCATTCACGCATCAAACACAATGTGGGACGACCGACCCTGACAGCTGAACCATGGCGAGAAACCTGGTTTTAATCCACATTGTAATTTCTTTAAGAAGAACACATTGGGCAACGTTTGCTCGAAACCACATGACACTTGCCATAATTGGGACACATTTTCTGTCACAAGCTCATGAATCAGATGTGTGAAGTTTGGCGAGGGCCTCACAAAGGAATACAAACTGCACACCCGCCGGAGGTTTGCCGAAAACTGGGGCGCTTACTATCCCCGCAGCACTTCGCTCCAAGGTTTGCCCAAAAAAAGGTTCACCTCAGGCCTCCCCTGCCCCTAATGGCCCGACGCTTCAACAAATCACCGCTTGCCGGCACTTTTCTGTCGGCGTGGACGCGTAATGGATTGGGGAGTGGGCCACACATCAATGCCGCACTACAGCTCAGCGCTTTTCGCGGTGACACCTAAACGGGGCTGAGACTTCATTTTGTGTCACTCTCTCCATATCAATTCTGAGGATCAGGCTCCAAGGTCCACAGAGACCTGAGCAGCAGGGAGAGAGATAAGAGTAAACTTTAAAACATCGAGGGAAAAAGAAAAAAAAGGTGGAAAGCTGAGATGCATCATGGGAGTCCATTTACAACCGGGATTGGCGGCAGCGCCAGGGCTCTAAACTCTTCTGAAGTTCCACCAGCAGGAAAAATAAGCATTCAGTGCATGGCTGCAGAGCACCGGACCAGACATCCATTTCAGTTCTCCAGGGAAGTAGTCCAGCCCCCCCCCCTCAGCCCAGGTCCCATCAGCCCCTTCACGGTGATTGGCGGACCTCGCAGCGCCACCCGAAGGGGGACAAATGGAGACGGATGTCTCCGGGGCCCGGCGTGTGCCCCTGGTTGCCAAAGAGGCCAAATCCATACCACTCAGAAAAAATAAGAAAAGGAGGAGGAGGGTGAGATGCTCTTCCTCTCGGCCTGGTTACCATCCATGCATCTTGCATTTCACTATTTTCAGCCGAAAGGTACCATGATCTGATTTTTTTATTTTTTATTTTAGTGGTCCCCTGACCCCCTTTATCCAAAGTCTCCTTCTGAAATTCAGTCTGGGTGCAGACTGCAATACTTGGAAGGCTTGAGTTACTTTTTTTAGGGGAGGGGTTGGAAATTCTCTAGGCGGTAAAGGCATGAGAGACGGGAGGTAACCTTTCCCCTTATGACGCCATAAGGGGACAAGTTCCAGATCCGAACGTCTGAGCTGCCGCTCTCTGAACGGCGAAGCAGAATGACCAAATCACGCTTTACATCTATCGCCATTTCTAGCCACTGCAGGCTAATGGAACTGGTATTCATGTTAAATAATCACATAAAGTGAAATTTTCATGATAGAGGACCCAAATATTGCCCTGATTTTTAAAAAGTGACTGGTTTTGAGAGGGGGTAGTTCATTTCAGACAGATAACAACCAAGCCGTTTTACCTCCTTTCATCTATTTATGTAAATCCTATGGAGGCCTTTGACCTTACACTAGCAAACAAGTCCCACGCTTAGCACACAGCGCCAGAAGAACAAAAAGATCATGACAACATTATCTTTTTCAAAATAAATGAATAAATAAATTTGTCGACCTCAGGCAAATTATGCTATTTTTGACCCTCTAACACTGATTTGGATTTTAAAAGTTCATTACAAAAACGCCCTTCCGAGCTCTTAACTCGCTCGAGTATAGGCATCAGCACGTCATGTAAAACAGGCCGCTCCTTAAACAACAATTCACTGCTGTCAGCGGAGATAAATGATCTGGCCTTGCTCAGCAGCTGATAGAGATGCAGTGTCGGCTCTGATCCCTGAAGAAAGTTGGACAACTTGTCAAATGGCTCTCCATGCGAACCCTTCAAAAGTGCCTCTTTTATTGTATTTGTTCCTGAAGTTTATGTCTGAATTCTGAACAAAAGCATGCAGGGCCACTGTTTCTGAGAGAGAGGAGGACAAAGAAAGAGGCATTCATTCCCCTGCTCGAGTCAACAAGCTTGATGTGCGCCGGGTGAGTCCTGCCCACTTAGCAAAAGCTAGCAAATGTACGATAACTAACATGGGTGGTGGAACATCATTCTCGACAGCAGAACAACGGCACAGAGGAAGTGGTAGGCTGCAGAATGGGAGCTGCTTGTAAATGACAAACAGCGCTCTGTGGCTGTGACAGGTACACAAGTACACAGTGTACGGCCCATATTTCTCAACCAAGAAAACATGAGGAGTATGTATAAAAATTTCTTGTCACGACGACAACAAAAGTGGACCAACAACTGATACCTGTGGGATGTCTTACATGCCATTGTAGAAGATGGTACAACTTGAGTATGTCATGCCAAGTGGGGTGAGGAACAAGGCACAGGAGCATGACATGGTGTAAACAAGTGGTTTTTGAATAGACAAAAAGAAAGCTGGCACAAGGGCCGAACACACATACAAAGGAAACACAAACTCTTAACATAACATGGGGGATAATACCAGACGTGGATGGTAACAAGTTACATGTACTACTTTACATTTTTTTTTAAATGTACATCTAAGAGTAGGTTTACAATGGCATACTTTTTACTTTTACTTGAGTACATTTTTAAATTAGAAACTCTACTCTTACTTCGTTACATTGGGCAACACTCGACATGTTACTTTTTCAACCATTCATTCTATACATTAACTATTGTTGCCAGACAAATGCCGCCAGTGGATCTAACATGACTATGTTTTACCATTCAAACGTAGAAACAATAATCACAATCACGTTTCACCAACCAGACATAGCCATGCTGTCACATGACCTCACACAAACTGTGGCAGAGTGGCACAAACTCGTCCCAGCACAGACAGGGAATAACACAAAGGTAGATTTAGATTCTTTTAGCATTCGTAAACATTTTTTAAATGGTGCCATATTTGAAAGTAGACCACTATACATTTTCTGTAGAGGAATGAATTAGCCTTATTGTTTAGATGTTTAATATATCAATGCTCACACGTATAATTAGCATATATAAGATATTTTGTATGCTCAGATTTAGTCAGTTAATTAATGCAAAACATACTTTAATCATTTATTGTTGTTTTTATTGTTATGAAATACCAGATTTAGCACACTGGAAGCCACAAATTCTTTTTGACATGTAAAATGAAGATAACACTGCATATATTATTTTTACCTTTATCTCTTATTGTGAGAGTTTATTTATGCAAAGAAATTTGTTCCGGGGCTGGGGGGTGACTGCTGCCAGAACCCCGATTTTATTACTAGTATGAATATGCATGTAGAAGCTGATGACGTGACAAATGTTTAATCACCCAGGCAAGTCTAAAACCCTGCTGGACATGTTCAGGGGTAAGAGGAGATCTAACTTAGCGGCACTACGCTAACTATACATAACGGGGCAGTGGTGGCCTAACGGTAAAGGAAGCAGACCCGTAATCAGAAGACTGTGGGTTTGAATCCAGAACCATCAAGGTGCCACTGAGCGAAGCACTGTCCCCAAACACTGCACCTGTCATGGCTGCCCACTGCTCACCAAGGAGGACACATTCATTGTGTCACTGTGTGCTGTGCTAGATTGCACAATGACAATTGCTTCAATTTCCCCTTCACTTCAAGAGCTGTAGGTTGCAGACCCGCGGTCTGAACTATGTTTCCTTATTTAGACTTTTGAGTTTGAAATTCCATAGTGAAATTGTGAGTATGTTACTATTTCTATATACAGTATATATACTATTTCTCCAAGGCATCCCCAAGAGACTAATCAGGTCTCGTGACATTTAATGTGAACTTTAACCCACTGCTGAAGCCGTGCATAGCCTCGTTGTCTGTTGCCCATTCATGATCAAAGGCAGAGGACAACAGATTTTAAAAGTGATATTTTAAAATGTAACAATATTCTTTTGTTTCCACATCAGGCAAACCTGTTAATTACCGGCAGCCCTTTGTCTGATGCAACCGCTTCTACGGAGCCACAAGCCAAACAGTGGGGTTTGCTGCTAATTAACGGACACTGCTGTTGAG
The DNA here is from genome assembly GCF_900700375.1 of Denticeps clupeoides. Taxonomy (NCBI): domain Eukaryota; kingdom Metazoa; phylum Chordata; class Actinopteri; order Clupeiformes; family Denticipitidae; genus Denticeps; species Denticeps clupeoides. The sequence goes on from NC_041714.1 coordinate 17,239,139, forward strand.
CAGCCAGAGAATAAAAGCTTGAAGAGTGTGTCGCGCTCGTCCAATTTTTGCACAATGAAAACACGTATGGCCTTTTTGCAGCTTCATATCTGATTTCAGCTTCCTCAAATCTCTGCCCACAGCATCCCTCACCCTATCTGCCTGTGCTGCATCCAGATTTCTGTGAATGGTTCTGCTATGCGAAATGGCATCTATTTCAATCTTCCTGCATTACTCAGAACAGGCAGTATGGGTTTTATTGAGCAGTTCTGACCCCGGTCTGGGCTCCAGACTCCAGAAGAAGCCGGCAGGGTTGGTGTCAAATGACCACAAGGGTCAGAAAGGTGGACATTGTTTACCGTCATCCTGTCAAAAGAATACCAGTACAAGAGACGCCATTGTTTACAGTACATCAGAATAAAATTTTGACCTCTGGCTCATTTAGTCAATGTCCCAATGGCAAACGGCCAAAATAGGAAATGGAGAAGTGTTTCCTGATAATAATACAAAAAATAGTGCTAATTTAAATCAGAGTCCTAATATGAGGATTTTTCCATTTATTCAGTTTGCCTTAATGTAGTCTTTAAATCTTAGTGGTTAACAAAGCAGCCCCATAATAAGAAGGTTGCTGGTTCAAATCCCATTCTGCCCAGGTGCCACTGAGCAAGGCACCATCCCCACACACTGCTCCCCCGTCATGGCTGTCCACTGCTCACCAAGAGTGATGGTTAAAAGCAGAGGACACATTTCGTTGTGTCACCATGTGCTGTCCTGCAGTGTTTCACAATGACAATCACTTCACACTGTCCATTTTTTCAGGAGAACCCTCCTTTGTGGAGAACAAATTGGAACCTTTGTCTAAGGGAACTTGTCTAAGACATTCTGTAAGATGAGCTAAGTTCAGGACCTCAGCTCTACCCACATTCGTCAAATCCTCTCTTCGGAAGTTGGATATTTTCAACCCATAAACTGACAGGATTTGTTGTAAAGTCAGCCACTGCTTCATCCCCCCCTTTCCATCTCTTTAACCTTGTCAAATCCTTTTCTTTTTCTGGTGCTCATCACAATTCATCGCCTCCTACAATCGACTCCTGTACTTTTAGCTCTGAAGCAAAAAAAAAAAAAAAGGCAAAACAACTGCAGGCTGGAGATGGTGCAACCAAGAAGAACTTTTTGAGGAAAGAAAAAAATGTTCAAAGTGCCATCTTATGGGAATTCAATGAAGTGTAGAATAGCAAAAAATACATTTAAATTCAAAAATCAAAATAATGAACGACCTTGAAAGGCGTGGCCAATTATAAAACACCCCCCAAGTCTGAAACTGCTCTTCCTGTGCCGATCAGAAGGCTCCCAGAGTAGAACTAATAAGCAAACTTCGGCCTCGCCACCGACAAGTCTGTCTGCCCGGCCCCCTTTTTTCTCCACAAAACCCTGAAGCTAACAGGTGTAATTATTGCCTGAGCTGCTCATATTTGTGCTGATGGATTTGTCAACTGAAAAGGATCACCATGTTTTTTTTTTTTGTTTTTTTGCCGCACAGAGGCAGCAGATTTCAGATGATGTGAAAAGGGTCTCCATGGGGCCGCGCCGTGGCCGATTCTGAGCATTCACACAAATCTGACAGCCGTTCTTGTTTTGCATCACAGGATCCATGTTGAACTCCGCCTTCAGAGCCAACACTGCAGACCCCAACAGCTCAGCAGAACATCGGCTAGTCTCCTGTTCACAGGGTCGCCGAAAGGGCACCTTTCAGTTCATGTTCCTTTCTTTCATCCTTTTGGCCATACACCCACCCCCCATGCCCACACACACCCACACACCCCGGGGCACTTCCTGAAGGAAGCGACTGGTTAATGGCACTGTGACACTCCTCATTTCCTCCCTGTCTGAGCAACAAGTAATTACAGGCGAGCCAGATTCCCCAAAACAGACCAACACACACACGCTGACCCAAAGCTTTCATAAAAGGCATACATTTTTAACAAACTGTACTTTTATAGTCTAGACAAGTTTCTAACATTTTTTTATATATTTAAATTTTAATATATCTAAAAAAGTTAAATAGTAAACTGTGAAATGTATTGCTACAAAATGTATGCATATATGAGAGAATTAGTATTAATAATAAAAAAGTAAATGAATTAACGTCCCAGAAAATTAAAACCAGAGTCTAAACCACTTCCTCGTCCTACCACGGCAGCATTGCCCTGGGATTCGGACTATGGAATCAGAGAGGCTGTGCTCTCGACGCTCCAGCATTAATCTTGTTAAAAGCCTGCGTTAATGCACATTCATCCTGTGCGATGGCTGCGCGTGGGATCGCTCACCCGGTCCAGCTGGTCAGGGCCACGCGTATGTGTACGCTTGGTTTTAATCCTTGTTAATAGACATTTTATTAAAATGACACCTTCACTAGGAGAGGCATTAATGGTGGAGTGATGGACTCCTCCCGCCCATTAATTCAGAGACTTAAGAGACCGAAGCAGCCAAGGATCACGAGCCGCGGGGAGAACCGTCCAAATTAATCAGCCAAAGCAGGCCTGTGGAATAAATCAGGTATAATGAGTGGGCAGGAGGACAGAGACAAGAAGAAAGTGAGAGCCTGGGACTCGTTCCGTTTCTGCACGGCCAGCCAGCTTCCATATATCCAGATATTGGAAGTGCTAATTACGGGCCAAGCTCTAAAACACATGGCGGGATGCAATGATTGCTGCGGGGAGGACTTGGAACCTGCGCTGAGTCTGATGCTAAAGTGCTTTGACTCAGCATGACATGACACTATAAACAATTATTCTGATTCAGCTTGGAATAGACGCTTTTTTTTCCTAGTACCTACAAACAGAAAATGTTCCCAAGGATTGGATGCAATCTGCATTTTCCAGCAAAATAGCTAGATAAACCCCAACTCTCAGTTGCAAAGGCTTATCTCTGTTTGGCATCATATCAGGAACCACCTCTAGATGTTCTTAATCGGTGGAAAAGGTCAGCTATTGCAAAACATATTTTGGGTCACTGGGAACCGGTGGCATTACAGTTGTGGTGTCTCGAGCACATACACAATTTTAGCTCACAAATTTTCTGAATGTTAACTGAATGACACTTGCTGCCATTGTGTTTGCTGAGTAACCCTGAACGACTCCAGGGTGGACTTAATTTCTGTAATTTCAGGTTGTAAGTCACTCTGGATATGGGCATCAGGTGAATGTCATGTAATGTAATATGTAATGCAAACGCATGGATTGTTTTGTTTCATTATTAAAACTCATTTTCCAGAACCAATGCTAAAAAGCTAAATGCAAAAGACTGTTGCAATGCCATGAATAGCTCTTGACAAAATGATCATTTTTGATTGTGTTATAGTTAGCCTCTAGCAAACAAGCCTCTATGTTTATTATAGCACCCCCTTGTGGTCTCCAAAAGCTGTTATTCCAGACTATATTAAAGAGAGGGCCATCTGAAGGAATCTGACAATGCATATTTGAGTGGTTTCCCATTTTAATAGATCAGTGCCTCAAAATAACACCAAAGAGGGTTAATGCCATTTATAGTATTCAGTGGAAGATCAAGAGAAAAATTAAGGATGAGAGGAACGCTGAGATTCTCTTCTATTCACAGCCCATGTCAGCCGCCCCTCAGCACTAACTGTCACTTGGAAAAGCGTCCAAGCGTCCAATTGTAAGGTTTTTAGAATGACAGCCTGAATGCTCTCACCTTAATTGTTTGTCAGCTTGGGAGGGAGGTTGATAAGCGTGTGTCTGTGTTCTTATTTCTCATTTCTTTTAACCCTGCCACAGAAAGTCCACTTGCCTCTTCTCATCGGTGTGGCCCGAATACAGAAAATAGTTTTACTCTCCAAAAGAAAGCTTATGAAATGCTATCAATCTTGTATTACAGCCAGCATTCAGGTGTCACACCAAACCTGCGAAGAGGACCAAGGGGAAGCTGTTAAAAAGACGCCGTTATCACTGGGAGACATCAGGCTTAAGCACCAGTCGAAACCAGTGAGCGATTCTGTGAGGAGATAAAACGGAGAAATATGCACCGTGATAAGTGATGCACATTTACAGTGCAAGCGAGATCATACAAAAGCTGATGGGAGCGAGGATTAGCGAAGTCAGAGGGAGGAAAATAAAACTGGAGTCGGAAGACGACAGCCGAGAGAAGAGGTGGTCCGGAGCAGACAGGAAATGAGTGGAGGTGACAGGAAATGACAGCCACTGGGAAACGAGGAGAAGGGGGCGGGCTGTCTCAGGATCAGGGTTTAATGTGTGGTGCGTTCACGGCCATTTCAAATGCTAAAGAGGGGGACGATGCAGTGTAACACACACACACACACACGCACATTCACAACACACACATTACTCAAAGCAACACTGTAACGTTCACTAGAAAAACCAATTCACATTTATGGCACAAAACCGCATATCTTAATCTAAAATTCATAAAGAGCGGATTCTATAATGCATTGTGCTGCATTCATCATTCTAAACGATAGCAATTGTGATGATTTATAGCTTTGAGCTGCTGGAAAATAATGTAAATAATACATTATCCTCTGATAGGTTTTATGGAGTATCAATCGTTTAATTCCTGACGCTGTTGTTATAAGGGGCTATTCTAGGGCTGGTGTGGCTTTCATTTATAATCCGGGGCAAGTGAGGCATGTTTTCAATCGCTGGTTATTGTATGCATACATAACATACAGCGGTCACTGTTATGAGGCTGGAGAGACATACAAACACGTAGGATAAATTGTCCAGAATATCCTGCACATGCATTTTATGTTATTCATACAAAAGCTTACAAATGAGTTTTTTCTCTGTCATGCATCCAATCCTAATATGTTACCATATGAGTCTTTCTTGAGTGTTAACTGTGTGTTTATGTAAAACAAGGACATGGAACTATGTTTTATGGACTGGCTAGCGCTCATTTTATTACATAATAAAGAAAGGGCATTTTCAGTAGCTGCAGATTTATGCCACATTCTCACCAGAGAGCAGCAACACTGGTGTAAACCTGACACAAACACAAATACCAACGTCCCTGGGCCATATCATGACTCGCATACACAGACGTTACTTGACGGGAGCGCTTGTGCTTGACCGGTGTAATAATGCGGCGAGGCGATAGAGGCCGTCGGAGGAAGGAATCGGACGGTCTACTTACCGCTAAAGAGGTGAGGGCTTTTAAATATTTATTAGGCGACCTCTTGAATATTCTAACAACACAGAAATGGCTCTGCACCTAGGGCCACAACCTGGTGAGACCTGCTTAATTCAGCACACCGGAACAAAATACATCACCTAGCCGCATGGACTGCCTGAGGAGACTGTGTGCCCTGTGCCTGCATACTGGCAGAAGAGTGGGTCTTAAAGACCAAGTGGCATGTAGAACAAACAACATCTACGCAAGTCTGGAGGGACTGGAGCTTTTGCTGGCTGGAAACCTGAAGACGTGAGGACAACAAACATTAGACTCTGTTACAGTCTTTTCGTTCTAATTTAGGGCGCATGAAGATGTGGTCCAAAATTCAAAACGTTTTCAGTGCAACCCCAATCTGAACAGTCCTATCAGAATCCATGAGAAATGTACGTCACCACAGTTCCGTGCAGTTGGGACACCTAAAACAATGGCGACTTTGTCCAGTCCACACTAACTTCTAAACAACTGGACAACTGTAATGTGTGTGCTGGTAGAACCAGGTTCCCCACCACTCCTTCACAGAAACACAGATCAACCCCCTCTCAACCAGAGCTCCGCCTCAATGCCTCTGCTGATGTGGCCATTGGTCCCTGCAGCTTCACTTCACAGCTGGAGGTGGGATCCAGCCTTGCAGCACAGCATTGGTGGTTCAGTGGTAGAATTCTCGCCTGCCACGCGGGAGGCCCGGGTTCGATTCCCGGCCAATGCAGCATGCTTTTTTTTTTTACTTTTTCTCATCAATCTTACAAATCACATATACTTAGTTTATATTTCAGAAACTTACTTACAAGAACAAGAAGTGCCAGAACTCATGCACCTTTGTCGTCATTTAAAATATATAGTCTGTCCCTGTATTTGCTTTTGCTGTTGAGATGTGGTTGAAAGGGTAAATACTTGCACAATTCCCACTTGTGCAACTCATAAAGGATTATCTTATCTTATTTTTAAAAATTTTACGCTGCATTGGCCGGGAATCGAACCCGGGCCTCCCGCGTGGCAGGCGAGAATTCTACCACTGAACCACCAATGCTGGGCTGTAAAGTCACATCCCCCCTACCGCTGTGAAATAAAGCTGCACATACCAAGCGCCACATCAGCAGAGACAGGGGGCGGAGCTCCAGCTGGGAGGGAGGAGGTAGGACGGTGGGTGTGCTTGTATGGCAGACTTGAAGGAGTTGTAGGAATTCATTGTTGGAACACGATCTGTTGAAACTCTAAAACATCTTCTGAAAATGTTCTTTCTGGGCATGATGGAGAATGTGACAAACTGTGCACATTCGCCTATGAACCAGAAGACCCAGGTTCAAACCCCAATTCTATCATTGTGTCCCTGAGAAAGACACTTATCCCTAAGTTGCTCCGGGGGGGATTGTCCCTGTAACTACTGATTGTAAGTCGCTCTGGACAAGGGCGTCTGATAAATGCTGTAAAAGTAAATGTAAGACATTTGACCCTGAGTGTCCCCAGAGGGACTTTCCCTGTAACTACTGATTGTAAGGTACGCTGGATAAGGGTGTCTGATAAATGCTGTGTTTGTGAATTAAAAATTTCCTACTAGTAAAAACAAAAGGAATTTAGGTAAAATTATGCTACGAATGTACATGTCAAAGTAAAGCACAACGAAATGTGTCCTCTGCATTTATTGAGCAGTGGGCAGCCATGAATTGTGCCCGGGGAGCAGTGTTTGGGGATGGTACCTTGCTCAATGGCACCTCAGTATCACCTTGATGGTTCAGGATTTGAAATGGCAACCTTCTGTTTACAGGCCCACTTCATTACCCACTAGGCCACCACTTCAGGCCAGGATCTGCCATTTCTTTTCTGTTTTTTAAAGCTTACAGCAGTGAAAATGTATTACATCCACTTCTTTGTCCAATTCCAAATCCTCGTGTATGTGCAGTGTTGGTGTGGTGTTGCCATGTATTTTACACTATAGCCTGATGTAAATAAAAAATTGCTTATTTTTTAAAAAATAGACACTGCATTACCCAGGCCTCCCTTGTGGCAGGTGAGAATTATACCACTGAACCACCAGTGCTGGTCTCAACAAAAGAAAATTCTCCTTCCTGCTGTGACGTCAAGCTGCAGGGACCAGCTCAAGTTAAGTAAGACTAGCAAGTCACCGTGCAGTCCATCCCGCCCCCTCCAGCTTAGCTCATGTTCTAAAAGACTTTCACTGTTATAGAATGTATTAATGTGCTATGCTGCTTGCACTGTGGAGCCATCTGAGAAAATGGGGTGTGTCCTGGATTCAAAAGACAGAACCACAGTTTGTGGTTTGTGGACATTATATATTCCAATTTCTGTCTTGATTTCATAAGCTTATACTTTACATACTCTTATTAGTCTGCAGTCATGCTTTCTGTTAGAAAGTGACACCATGAATTATCATTGTAGATCGAAGAACAGGGTGTGTGCTCTACAGGGACAGACTATATATTTCAAATGAAGACCAAGGTGCATGAGTTCTGGCACTTTTTGTTCTTGTAAGTAAGTTTCTGAAATATAAACTAGGTAATATGTGATGTGAAGTAAAAAATATGTGCTGCATTGGCCGGGAATCGAACCCGGGCCTCCCGCGTGGCAGGCGAGAATTCTACCACTGAACCACCAATGCTGTGCTGCAAGAGAGGATCCCACCTCCAGCTGTGAAGGGAATCGCCACATCAGCAGAGACAGGGGGCGGAGCTCCAGCTGGGAGGGTGGAGGATGGTGTGTGTGTGCTTGTATGACAGATTTGAAGGAGATGTAAGAATTTGTTTGTTGGAACACAACCTGTGGAAACTTCTTCTCAAACTATCCTTTCTGAGCTACAGGCAGAGTTTGATAAACTGTGAACATCTGCTTATGAACGAGAAGACCCAGGTTCAAACCCCACTTACTATCATGGTGCCCCCGAGCAAAATAATTACTCCAGGGGGACTGTCCCTGTAACTTCATGTTCTAAAACACTTGCACTGTTCTAGAATGTATTAATGTGCTATGCTGCTTGCACTGTGGAGCCATATGTGAAAAGTGGGGTGTGTCCTGGATTCAAAACACAGAACCACAGTTTGTGGTTTGTAAACATGATATATTCCAATTTCAGTCATGGTTTCATAGCCATATACTTTACATACTCTTATTAGTCTGCAGTCATGCTTTCTGTTAGAAAGTGACACCATGAATTATCATTGTAGAATGAAGAACAGTATGTGTGCTCTTCATGGACAGGCTATATATTTCAAATGAAGACAAAGGTGCATGAGTTCTGGCACTTCTTGTTCTTGTAAGTAAGTTTCTGAAATATAAACTAGGTAATATGTGATATGTAATATTGATGAAAAAAATGTAAAAAAAAAAAAAAAAAGGCACGTTGCATTGGCCGGGAATCGAACCCAGGCCTCCCACGTGGCAGGCGAGAATTCTACCACTGAACCACCAATGCTGGTTTGAAGAAGAAGGTCCCACCTCCACAAGCACCACATCAGCAGAGACAGGGGGCGGAGCTCCAGTTGGGAGGGCGGAGGCAGGACGAGGTGTGCTTGTTTGATAGACTTGAAGGAGTTTACTTTACTTTACTTTACTTTATTTGGCAGACGCTTTTATCCAAAGCGACTTACAATGGGAAGACACCAGCAATTCTCGTTCGATTTCTATAGAATATCGAGTATACAAACTAAGAGCCCTGATAAGGCTTAGACTTGTCATTGAAGAGCATGCTCGGAGTGTTGGGTGCTAGACTAAGAAAAATTATAATGTATTTATACATTTTGTATTTGTTTGTTCAATGTGTATGCATGTGTATGTGTTAGATTTGTCTGTAATATTTTTGGAATAAGAGGGTTTTCACCTTCTTCTTAAAAGTGGTGATAATCTCAGCTAGTCGTGTGGAGGAGGGCAGGTTGTTCCACCAGCCAGGGACAACAACGGAGAACAGACATGATTGGAATCGGAGACCCCGTGAAGAAGGAATTTTTAGTCTCCTTTCGTTTGCTGATCTGAGAGTGTGCAGGAGTGTAGCTAGGTAGTAGTGTGTTGATGTAGGAGGGCGCAGTTCCATTTACAGCCCTGTAGGCAGCATCAAGGATTTGAACTCAATGCGAGCAGCTACCGAGAGCCAGTGGAGGGAGGTAAGAAGAGGTGTAACATGGGTGTATTTTGGCTGATTGAAAATGAGACGGGCTGCCATATTTTGGATCATCTGGAGTGGTTTTATGGTGACTGCAGAGGCTCCAGCCAGGAGAGAGTTACAGTAGTCAGTAGTAGTTACAGTAGGAATTCATTGTTGAAACTCTAAAACATCTTCTGAAATGGTCCTTGCTGAGCTACAGACAGAGTGTGACAAACTGTGCATTTCAAACTAGTAAAAAAACAAACAAACAGGTAAAATTGTGCTAAGTATGTATATGTGAAATAATTGTCATTATGAAACACTTCACACGGTGACACATCAAAATGTGTCCTCTGCTTTTAACCATCACCCTTGGCGAGCAGTGGGCAGCCATGACAGGCGCCCGGGGAGCAGCGTGTGGGGACGGTGCCTTGCTCAGTGACACCTCAGTATCACCTTGGTGGATCAGGATTTGAAATGGCAACCTTCCGATTACAGATCCGCTTCGTTACCCGCTAGGCCACCACTGCCCCTTTACAGGTCTGTCTTTTTCTTTTCTTTTTTTAAAGCTTACCGCAGTGAAACTGTATTATATTTTACATCCATTTATTTCTCCAATTCCAAATCCTTGTGTATGTGCAGTGTTGGTGTGGCGTAGCCATGTGGTTAACAGTACAGCATGATGTGAATAAAAAAATCTTCTTTTATGAATTTCCTGGCTACTCCCCCTCCTCTGCTGTCTTTTGTCTTGTCACCCATTGTTGGAAATACACAAAGAAACTCAGCTAAAGAATCCCATAGTGATGTAGATGTGGTGTTGACTCCACCTAGATCCTGTAAACACTTATCAATAAGCCTTGACTCCTCAGTACAGCAGTATTATGGTGTGGCTGTAGAGGTATTTGTCTGATACTTCCTTGACTCCATCTACGTTGAGCCAAATGCAGATAGCAGTACAAGTTGAAATTGTGTCAACTTTTTTGTACCAGTTTAGACATCATGGTTGAAGGGGCTGGGCTAGACTCTTATCAAAAAAGTGGTAGAACAAAACAAGAAGCATCTAAAAGTATAGACTGCATTAGCCGGGAATCTTATTAAGACAATAAGAAGGCTACAAGTTAATCTAAATATTGTCTAAAGAGGAAGGTGCTGCTGTTTGAAATTGCTCAGTGACTGATCTGTTCTGACCTCCAGGGGAAGTTCATTCCACCACCGAGGGGCCAAGACGAGAAGAGAAGAGTCTAGATGAATGTCTTGCTTTTACCTTCAGAGATGGAGGGACCAGGCGAGCAGTACTGGAGGCTCGGAGTATACGAGGTGCAGTGTGAAGTGTAATAAGGGCTGTGAGGTAGGATGGTGCTACTCCATGTTTGGCTTTGTAGGCCAGCATCAGTATTTTGAACCTGATGCATGTAGCTACTGGGAGCCAGTGGAGGGAACGTAGGAGTGGGGTGGTGCGGGAGAATTTGGGAAGGTTGAAGATCGTGAATTATCATTGTAGAATGAAGAACAGGGTGTGTGCTCTACAAGAACAGACTATATATTTCAAATGAAGACAAAGGTGCATGAGTTCTGGCACCTCTTGTTCTTGAAAAGTTTCTGAAATATAAACTAGGTAATATGTGATTTGTAAGATTGATGAGAAAAGGTAAAAAAAAAGGCTATGCTGCATTGGCCGGGAATCGAACCCGGGCCTCCCGCGTGGCAGGCGAGAATTCTACCACTGAACCACCAATGCTGGGCTGCAAGAGAAGATCCCACCTCCAGCTGTGAAGTGAAGCTGCACAGACCAATAGCCACATCAGCAGAAAGTGGAGCTCAAACAGAGTAGACAGTGTGTGTTTGCATGTGTGTTTGTATGTTTGTGAGTGGGAGGGAGCCCGAAGAGTAGTAGCCTAGTGGGTAACACACTCGCCTATGAACCAGAAGACCCAGGTTCAAGTCCCTCTTTCAGCCATTCAGTGTCACCATGGGGGACTGTCCCTATAACTACTGATGGTAAGTTGCTCTGATAAATGCTGTAAATGAGCAGGAGAGGTTAATGACTTCAAAGCTGCCATTTTTAATGTTGGTAAGATTTCATAAACACCCATAACCAAGTTTTTTTCATATTGACTCTAACTGTGTGTGTGGGCCAGACTAATTGGACCTCTGCAGCTGCTTGTGGTCCTGTTGTCCACTTTTACCAACTGGATGGGTGACAGCTGACCAAACAGAGCGTTAAAAAGTTCAAAATGCATCAGCAGCTATTCATTTTCTCCGTTGCTTCCTCCTCTAAACAAATTTAAGCCTGCTCTATCATTCATCTGCAAGGTTTTAATATTATTTCCCGCCAGGTCCCAGGAACGTGGCATGAAAGGCGCAGGATGAACCACGATGAACATCTCATGCTGAAGACCTGCTCAATCCACACAGCTGATGTTTTCCCTGTCGGCTGCACACCAGCAGGCCGCGAAGAACCCGTCTCCAGCTGCCACAACGTATAATGCCCCCCCCCCTGAACCCCGGCCGCGGGGCTGTTGGACACGTCAGCAGCTCGTGGCAGGTTTACTCACACCTGGCAGCTCGGCAGGAAGTGCCGGTGCGGGTCGGTGCTCAACTGTGCCGGAGTAGTGCTGAGGAAAAAATGATGCTTGCCTTGATTAAAGCTGAAGGGGCAGACAAGTAAAAAAAAAAAAAAAAAACAGGGCAGGTGAGTTGTGTCAGGATTGCCCTGAAGACCTTTCCTTCATTTTGCTGCGCCTGGCAAGAGCACAGAGCACATCCCCTCCTTGGGTGCTCCTCTGGCCTTTTTATCATGGGAAAAAAATATATATATATATATATATATATATATATATATATACACACACACATACACACATACATACATACATACACACACACACACCTCAGTACGCATTAGAGCCCAGATAAATTCTGTTGTAAGCTATTTTAGCCCATGATTGCAGCAAACTGAATGCCGCTACCTCCTTTGATCAAATTGATGCTCACATCTGGCACCGATGATTATTAAAATGCGTGTTTCGCCTGCGCAACTCAACTCGTGCATTTTTCATGTACCCGTTTTTTAAGCTCCAGGGGTACAAAAATGCACAACGCTTCCTCACTGGCGCTAGCACCCCAATTCCTGAACCCAGCCGGGTCGGCTACAGCCATCCAGGATAAGGGCGTCTGATAAATGCTGTAAATGTAAATGTATTGTGTCCATAGACTTATTCTACATTCATTGGCCATGCAGGAGTCATGCATTCAGCTAGATGCAGTACCTAGAAAAGCCATGGGGGGCAGCATGGTGAACAGGAAAGAGTTACAAAGAGTTACGTATATGGCTCACATGGTCCATTAATGGTTCCAGTTTGTAACCCTCCAGACTGATAAAGTACTTAAAAAAAGAATTGCAGGGCCACCAGCTACAGTCACTTTTGACTTCGTTCTTTTTATATCAGTTCAGATGTGACTGCATCATTGTGGCTAAACTAAATAAAAGATTGGTTGACTGATCCAATGGGCTCACTGAGAGCCCCCCACGGACCACCGTATTAACAGCACAGCCACTATAGACAGATAGTCAGCACGAAAAACCCCCAGCAGGCGCAGCCAGAGCGCATTCACGACCGAGCCCGGCCTCAGCACTGTCTTCTGGGAGCTCATTGTGGCCGACACCAGTGGCTGAGTCAAAGTCCCCTAAGATGGATTTATTAGCTACATTGTCGATGTGAGAAAAAAAAAAAATAACAACGTGAGACCGGCCGGGGGCCGGGGAGATTTTTCCAAATTTCCATTTTAATCTGAGCTTTCGAGAAAAGCGAACAATCCCATTACAGGCCGCGGAGCGGCGAGGGCTGTCTGCCGCCCCTCGCCCACAACAAATTAATCATCTCCCTAATGCCTCCTGAAAGCCCAACTTTCTCCACCTACACACCTCATTCGGTGGGCGGGGGGGCATTTTTCACTCCCCTCACCGCTATTAGCCTTCCGAGATTGATGTGTTTTCTGGCCCGCGGACGGCGAGTGGTCAAGGCTCTCACAGTTCGCGCCGTTCCATGGCCCATCATTTTTGAAAATGTTTGCTCCGGATTCACTATTGATCTTGTTTTCCTCCCCCCCCCCCCCACCGCTTTCTTTCCAATGAAGCCGGGGATATTGATTTAAAGAAGCTGAGGTGAAACAAAGCAGCACACCTATCATTAAGGACTAAAAGAAAGACTTATTAGGAAAGAAGCGAGCACCGGGCCTCCATTACGCAGTGCTGGCGGAGCGACGATTCCCAGATGAAACAAGCAGGCCGGCTCGGCCCAATTACCGCGCGGCGCAGACGTAGGTAAGACTTGTGCGGTGTAATTATTTAGCAATTCAGATAGCCACACCATGCATCCGAAGGGGTTTTTATTTTAAATATATATCGAGGGGTGAGGCCTCAGAATCGAAACCTCTGAAGTATTCCTCACTGCTTCTTTATCTGCGCGTCAAGAAGGGCAGTAATCAGCATCAACGTGGATGCTAGCGGACAAAAAAATAAATACAATTTTCAGTGCGTGGACCCCTGACGTTCCCGGGGCTAAGTGAGCGTTTACGGCCCACTGCCGTGGCTCATGGATCGTGATGAATTAGACTGCATTTCATTTAGCAAACATGGCAGAGGTGGAAGCTATTGAGGTATTGTGATCTAGTGTGGGATGATTGGACCCAACTGGCCAGAATTTCGACACAACTGTGTCCAAAACTGCATCTATATACCCCAAGGATATCCGCACCCTCATCCCCCCTTCGTTCTTCCTCCATCCACATCGTCAGTACCCCAAGGACCAAGCTCCACACAATAGGGGGCAGGCATGTTGCTCGGTTGCTCCCCGCCTATGGAATGCCCTCCCGGATCAGGGCTCTGCAGACTTTTTAAAAGTGCATACCCTTGTTGTTGGTTTAACTTTTGTAGCACTTTGAGATTTGTTTGAATGGAAAGTGCATTACAAATAATTTACTTGACTTTACTTTACCTTTATCCAAAGCGACTTACAAGAGGAAGACAGCAGCAGCATAAAATGTATTATGATTATTAAAACAAAAGAGGAGGTTCTGAAAGTGATTGTCATTGTGATACACTACAGCACAGCACACAGTGACGCAACAAAATATGTCCTCTGCTTTTAACCATCCCCCTTGGGGAGCAGTGGGCAGCCCAGCATTGGTGGTTCAGTGGTAGAATTCTCGCCTGCCACGCGGGAGGCCCGGGTTCGATTCCCGGCCAATGCAGCGTATGTTTTTTGGGGCAGTGGTGGCCTAGCGGTTAAGTCATCTGAAGGTTGCCAAAGTGCCACTAAGGATGCTTTCGTACTTTGTTTCAGTCATCTGCAGCCATGTCACTTTTGTTTTCTATTTATTGTACATAAAATTCTTCTGTAGGCCCGCAGTATGACAGTTATGCACAATGTGAGATGCATTTTTATTTTATATTTTAAATTGATGATTATAGCTGTTGTGGAAGGTTGAATGTTCACTTTTTTGCATTACATTAGACACACCTCTCCAAAACCAATTGATGTGAGAATAAAGGGTAGATTTGTAAAGTGTACCGAAATGACCTAACTGAATCAAGTCATGGTGAGAGTCACCTCTGACAATCTTCTATTGTAAAATATGTGTGGTGTGATGCACGTCTTCAATCATTAACCACAGGAACAGTCCCATCGCAGCGACTGCAGAGTGCATTCATAAACCTGGTTCCCCTCGTACTGTATGGACAAATATGGAAGAGCACTCATTCTAATCATATCTCCCATCGCACTGCAGCTCGTTAATGGGGCTGATTGATGCCTGTTTTATGACCCCTGATCTGCAGGGCTATCGAACTCCATCTGGTATCAGCGGCGGTGCGGGTCGGTGTTGATTACATGTGGCTGAGCAGACAATGAAGAGCAAGCGACCCATTTCCACCCAAAAACACTCTTTTATTCTCATCATGTTCAAGCATACATGTGACCATTAGTCTACTTTCACCTTTATAAAATGCTGTGCATCTTATTAAAGCAACAGTTTTTCATAAAAATGTGTCTCTGTGTGTGTGTATACATGTATGTGTAAATATGTATGTGTGTGTGTATATATATTTTTTTCTTAAATAGTCGCTTAGCAACATATCAATATGAAGAAAAAAAAACACAGCTGTGGCTCTAATATAGAATTCAAGTGATATGTGGACACCAGGTGTGAGGTTCTCAAGTTTATTACAGCTACCAGGAGTGGATCAGCCAATCAGATTTAAGACCTGTAACAGACAGTTACATCACAAATGTTGAATTTTGATAAAATAATAGTACTGCAGATAAGGTCCTTAGAGAGGGCCTATCAGATGTATATGTAAAACCAAAATTTGCCTATATGAATCTCACCCTTCAATATTTAAAACTAACCTGACTGTTAAATATCTTTTCGTATTCATACTATACGTAACTATAGTAAGAACTGGAAGATATAGGGTGTAAACTGTCAACAGACACCATATATTCTGGCTGTGTCCTGTTACAGTATGATACAGTGTTCCAGGAAAAAGAGAAGGCCTATCGAGCTCTTCCTACTCATATAATTAACACGGACGTGTCAATTACTTGCCAGGCAGGGACTCTGTGCCTGGTCGTGCGAGTTCTCCTGATGCACGGCCTGAGAGGCTCCATTAGAGCCACGCAGTATATCTGTGGCTTATCATCACGTCGGGCCTGAATAAATCAGGCCGAGCCCCTTCGGCCGAGTGACGTGGCGACAGGAACAGCTGAACATGAGAAACGGGCAGGCCGTTTCGGAACACAGACGAGAAGGGAAGAGGGAAAAACAGATGTGTGGACACAGCCTCTCTGCGATAAGATTATATTTATTGGTTCATTAGACTATTTTTAGTTGACGGCGCAACGGCTGTAAATGTTCCGGTGCTCTCCAGCTCTCATTAAACGGTCAGGACATACGTGCGGTACAAAAAGAAAATGCTATTTTCGCTCTTCCCAGAGCACCCCCGTCCAGATAAAGACTGGAGCACCTGCACCCTGTGGTCAGCGGACTCAGGAAAATTGTAATCCCGACCGCTGAAAAGAAGACAGGACTTGTCGGACAGAACCTCCGAGGATTTAACGTCTATTCCCTTTAAGCCCTTTCACGCTGTCGGGAGGATTGAGGCGTGTTGGAAAGCGGTCGCCGCGGTGGTGGCGGTAATTACCGACCCGTCAGAAGGCGGCCTGACCTCACCCGGCCCTACCAGCTCCCCTCCAAAGGATAAAGGACAGGAACAGCGGGATCAGAAAAACAGAAACACAGAATGATGGAGGTAACAGAGTGAGGCAGAGCAGACACGCATTTTAATGTTCCAGTCCAGTCCAGCCACACAACATCCTCTCTTCTCATCTAGAATGGGGGTCGGTCTCCTCAAATCAAGCAGATGTTAATAAGAAATACAGAGAGTAAACAGAGAGACCTAATTTTCATCCTTTCCGTCATGTCTCATTTTATTGAATTAACGGCAAAAAAAAACAGGAGATCTATTGAGAGAGACAGGCAGGACAGTAAGGTCAGGACCACACTGACCTCAGAACCTGCTACGCCCCATGAGTTTTTGAAAGTTTGATTTAATTCAAACTGAGGAGAGGAACACTGCTGGAAAAAAAAGGTTTGGGGAGGACACTATAAACCAGGATTGGTCCGTCTCTTCTAGTCCAGCATGTATCACTCTCCATCAAGGAACCACATTTACATATTTACATGTATCAGACGCCCTTATCCAGAGCGATTTACAATCAGTAGTTACAGGGACAGTCCCCCCCCCTGGAGCAACTTAGGGTTAATTGTCTTGCTCAGGGACACAATGGTAGTTAGTGGGATTTGAACCTGGGTCTTCTGGTTCATAGGTGAGTGTGTTACCCAGTAGGCTACTACCACCCTGAACCAAACCAACTGAACTATTTTGGCAAGGAGAAAAGCCCTTCAGCTGCAAAGTAGTCCGTAAACCCCGAAGCAGCTAAAAATGTCCTACCTGACATGGTCACCCTATGCAGCAAAGAGATCATGTGTCAATACTCAATCATCTGTCAAGTCGAAGGGCACTACTTTCAAACTGGTGTTTAGCGCAGCACTAAATGTGGGGCATTCTTTACCTAAATAGACAGAACAACATTTCATTTCTCGCCCATCAATACATCAATACATCATACAGCAGCCAGAGGACGAAGGAGATTTATTTATGTCAATCTTGATGACGCCCTTTGGTCAGTTTAAAAGCGGTGCCCTCAATAGTCTTCTTCCAAATGTAAAAGGAAAAACTTCACTCTCTGTGTGTGAAGTGTGTTTCTCTCCTCATCCTGCTGCTGACACTCCACAGCAGCTCCGGACCCGTCGTAAATCCCCCCCAGTCGCTCCGCCCGGCCCTACACGTTGGGGCGTTAACACACGGCATTAAAACAGACCTCACTCGTGGCTCCAGCCTCACGGACGCGCGCAGCGCCATCGATCTGTGGAGCGGGGGGGCGTTGGCAGGGAACGCCGGACACGTGTGCCCTGGCGGGGAGCGGCAGCGCTACCTGGCTGTTGCACAGGTGTCGCTGTTACCGAGGTGATTTACGCCGATGGCTCGCCTTGTTTAACAGCACTCCCGGGGTCGTCCGGTGCGCCGTAATGAGACGGTGGGCGGAGAGGAGGGGGGGGTGTGATTTAGTGAGAGAGCTCTATGAACTCTCTCTGTTGCGACTTCAGGAGATGTGCATTCTGGCCATCAAGGCTTGGAAAACACTAAAACACACAGGAGCATTCTGGGTCATTCTTCTCCCTTCATAGGAAGATAAAAACCTGTAATGCTGACTTATATGCATTATACAATATTTTTTGTACAATATTTACAGTCTATGTCTTACTTTTTCCATTTTTGACTGGTTTCGGCACATTGTGCCATTTTTACACTGCAGAACAAAGCTAAAGCCTCAAAACTATGAAATAACATTTGAGAGACTGCAGTGAACAAAATAAATGTAAACAAATCAAAAATTTTAGGCTCTTCAAAGAAGTGAGCGTTTGCTGTGATGACAGCATTTCACGCAGTCTTCCAACGGTCCTGAAAGCGTTCCTATGTTGAACATTAGTTGCTTTTGATCTCACGAAGCTGCTTATGATAATAGCGTGCAGATCAATCATGATGGTGAAGTGAGGTGAACAAAATAGTTTTCTTCGGTTAGAAAATGCTTCCTGTATTAGATTCTTCAGAAAAGCCTCCGTGTTCGTACCCGGGATAGAACTGATGTAGACCACCAATCAAAGGTTTGGACACATCAGGTCACGCTGAGCTCTTTGCCACTGTTTGCCACTGTCGAACATTTCTGCCCAGCATTCTTTGAACCTTCATGACCTCAACATTTGCACAAACCTCGAGTGGAGCCGGTGCAATCAAGGATGCGTCGTAAACAGAGAGCGTAGCACAACGCATGATGAAAATTTATAGTAGAAGTTATTGCGTTCTTCATGATTGTGCTGTTTCATACTAGGAAAGAAATAATTACGAAAAGGTGCTTATCAGTAGGAATTCAAATAGAAATGTACAGTCTGTAATAATTTAAGTTATTAACAAAAAAAGAAAAAAAGAGAGTTTAATTCGAACGGACGTGCCTGAGAGGAGAGAAAAAGCCGGTCCTGATCCACCAATACGAGCAGAGATAATAAACCCATTCTCACGGTGATGCTGTGGGCTGCCGTCATTTCGAGTTAAGCCTCTCATCTTTTTCCCTTTAAACACGTTTTCACCCATCACCCTTCCCCTTCTAAAGCAATCCGACTATAACAATATCCATTCAGGTTATTCACTGACTTTCCAATGGGAAGCGTAATTGCTCTGTCAGGCCACATCCACCTGCAAAATATTATAATATCACAGTCTGAAAGAACTTTTATAAAAAAGGAACTTTAAAGAAAAATGGCAACAATTTAAAACATATATGTGTTTGTGTTATATATATAATTTTTTTTGCTGCAGCTTTAGTCCCTGGTGGCAACTGAAAGGGTTTTCTGGCTTGAAAGGGTTGACTACCTCTGACAGCGGAACAATTAAGAGTGATCGTTCTGGGCTCCAGAGGCTCTCTGCAATCGGCTCTGGTGCAGAGCTCAGTGCGCGTTGAACTCGCTGCGCCAGCTAAGGTTGTCCTGGCATGTAGAACACCAATCTGGCCACCCCCCCGGGTCCATGATTAATATTTAGCAGAGCAGCAATTGCACAGGAAATCATTCATTGCCACCCGCCGACCTCCCAGAAGGGACGATGAGAACCTGATCGTTGCACTGCAGAGGGTCTCCAGAACAAGGGTCATCAAATATGTGTTCCTGGGATGAGTATGACTGTCTATACTTCCATGGAATTTTCTAATGGTGCCCACACATCAAACTGAATCAGTGATACAATCACTGGAATAAATAGACTTGAATAAGTCCAGACAAGTTGCAAAAGGTTGAGAATTCAACGTCATTTTAAGCATGCGCCACTACAGGGAGCTGCCTGGCTGTGAAAATGAAAACCAGTTATCAGATGACTGATAACTGGTAGTAAGAAATAATGGTTACCTCAGTCAGAAGCTAAATCTAATGCAGCTACCCTCTTTCTCTTTCTCCTATTTCTTCTTTTCGAACTTCTACTTACAACTTGATCACCCAGCAGCAGCGCAACATGCGAAATTTCCCCCCAGACTAAAGATTCTGTTCAGGAGTGAAGCTGCTACGATAATCGGTCTCCATGCAGGTCCACCATGCAGACTACAGCCTCTGCAGTAGAACAGGACATTACACAGCCACATAACCATTACATTTACATTTACTTTTACTGCATTGATCAGACGCCCTTATCCAGAGCAACTTACAATCAGTAGTTACAGGGACTGTCCCCCCCCTGGAGCAACTTAGGGTTAAGTGTCTTGCTCAGGGACACAATGGTAGTAAGCGGGACTTGAACTCGGGTCTTCTGGTTCATAGTCGAATGTGTTACCCACTAGGCTACTAACACCCAAAGTTGGCAAAGTTGGCCTGTGTGTCTGTGTGTGAGTGTGTGTCTTTTAAGTCTAACTTGCATGTTAAATGTAACGTCCCTGAAAGAATTTCCCAGTTTGGACAAAGTTAAGTCTACGTCTTGAAGGATTTTTTATTTTTTGTCGGCTAGCTCTCCTCGCCCCCTTTCTCTTTTCTTTGCCACAGTGATGCAAGTTTGATTTTGAGCAACTGCTGAGTGGAAGACAGAGGCACACAAACAGCTGTCGCAGCATATCTGACTTGGGACTAAAGGTCTCGGGGGCGGTGAAGATGCCCTCAGCCGACACATCACTCATGACTGACAGCTGGGTGACACTGATAGGAGGAGCGCCACAGAGGGAGAACCGAGATTTGACCAGGCAGCAGCTTTCAGAGGCAGAGAGAGACACCTGGTCTTATTTCTACTAAAGCCATAAAGGAGAGGGGTGGTAGTAGCCTAGTGGGTAACACACTCGACTATGAACCAGAAGACCCAGGTTCAAATCCTACTAACTACAATTGTGTCCCTGAGCAGGATACTTAACCCTAAGTTGCTCCAGGGGGGGACTGTCCCTGTAACTACTGATTGTAAGTCGCTCTGGATAAGGGTGTCTGATAAATTCTGTAAATGAGTCACCGCGTCCCTTTATTTGCGGAAAAAGGTCATACATGAAACTGGTGGACATAACAGCGGTTAACGGAAACGGAAATACATCTGGGCTTTAATTCATCAGACGCCAGCCTAACGTTATACATGCCATGGCCAGGTTTGAGAAGCTTTAGAAGACTCCAGAACAATCTAGGGGGATCTTCAGGTTTGACCAAAGACCACTGCTGAACAAATGGTTGCTTATAAATCTGCCTAATCAATTTTCTAGTTCTCTCACTTGTTTTTGCCTTAAAACATCTCAATACTTTTGTCCTCGTTTCTGACTTGATCGTGTATTGTCATTGACTGGAGAGCGGGTAGAGTTCTGAAGACTGTGGCTGGAGGAACGGGATCACTTGTTATGGCGTTGGCAGGGGGGAGACTTGCTGGAGGAAAGTCCAGTTACATGAAAGATGCATGAAAGACACCCGGCCTGTCCACCACAGAGCAGTTTATCAGCACCGGCTGATGGCGATTGACTTGATTCTTGTCTTGTTGTGGCAAAATGTCAGCCGTCACAATGCACAATCCACTGTTTTTAAGACATGGTCTATTGTTGGGGACGCCGTGGTCTGTAAGGGTTCTGTTCCACATCTGCCGGGACTGATGAGAATTTTGGTTAGCAGACACTCAAAATGTCCTGCTTGTCTCAGCAAATGAGCATGAAATCTGATGGCTGTGGACAGCTGAGCAGTCGAAAGGTCTCGTGTCTTTCTTTAAATGAACGGATGAGTATCGGACCACAAGCATGTTAAGGAAGAATTTTGGGGGGGGGACTCTTTAACCGTTTCAGCATGTGCATCACGGGCCAAATAAACACGGAGTGCGGTGAGACTGTGTGAGGCTGGCTAATTGTCATCACTCTGGGTAAACGGCGAGATTACAAGCGCATTAGAGGAGCTCTGGGAGGCATCAGCAGACATTAGCGTCCCATGTCACGCGCGTGCCGGCGTAGGCACCCACCTCCACCTGCTCGGCGAGAAGCTCCGCGTCCTCCGCCACGCGCCCGAGCTCCACAGCAACCGAGGCGAAGGGCCGACTGGCCATCTGCTGCCGCTCTCGCATTAGCTGCTGCGGAGCGAAAAAAAAACAAGAGAGAGAGAGGGAGGAAAGATGTCATTAATAAGAAAATGGCAGAGGCTCTTTATGGCTGCGGGTTAGAAAAAGAAACAGAAGAAAACAAGAGCAGACAAAGGGAGAATGGGAACGATAACACACACTTATACACATACTCTCACACACACTCTAAGCACACAGTGCTGGACGTATATTTTGTACCCGGTTCTGACGTATGTTTTTAAGAAGTTAAATTTACCATCTAAAAAGGCTGGTCTGGCAAAAAAAAAAAAAAAAACAGGGAGATAAATATTTACAGGCATGTACAGAATCCAGGGTCCAGTCGATATCAGGTCTCATTTTTCTCCAGACTGGCCCTTTAAAACTGCTTATGAATCCTTAAAAACAAAAACATGTTTCCAGTCGTCAAGTTTTAGTCTGATCCACGATGCATTCAGCATGGAACATCGCACTGCCAAGTGTTTGGGTGTCTCTCCTTTGTCTTCACCAGTACAACGGAGCTCTGTAATCGTTCTCGAGCTCCAAATAAGCATAATCAACACTCAACATGTCTCATCAGAGCTCTTATGTGTCCTCCTCGTAAAGACACGACGATCACAGTGCACCCTACTGTATTCTGATGGTTTGAATCTTATCTCCATGCTCCAGTGCGGTAGGACGTGGGTGCAGGTTTGGAGCTAAATTATCATTGTGGCATTCTTATGAAATTCATACCCTCCTTCAGAAGGGAAGGAGGGTATGGGCTACACCAAGATGAGAAAAAAGACAGCCCGGTAGAGAGGATTATGCAGAAATTGGTGGGTGCAATGTCAAAATAAAGCTGTTAATACATAGACGCTGCTTATATGCTGTCGTGGACTGATTGACATTGCTTGGGAACATGGATAAAGGGGGAAGAGCCTCCATTGATGAATTTGTCCCAATGATACCTAATGAGGCTCTGGATATTTGTAATCTTAACTATATCGCATATTTTGGCGATGTAAGGACAACATGTGTGAGGCTATGGACACTAAAATTGATATTTTTAAAATAAGTTCAAGTTATTCACGTCATAAGAGTCATTATAGAGTTAATGATGTCCTTCGCTTTGGGTCCACTAGGTGTCAGTAAACTAAATAGGTGGGAATCATCAGGCAGGTGGCAGGTGTTTTTGGACAGACTACTGTACTGTCTTTGACCGCTAGCACTATTGCCAGGCTAACCCTGCATCACACTCCTATGCCACCATACTCGCCATTTGTACGTTCTGTGTTTATCTACTGTCATATTATTCAAAGTCTGAACACTTTGTGCACTTGGAACAATAAATAACGTACCTTATTCAAAGCAGAAATGCCTGGACAGCATTATTGAAGCGGAGCACGTCAATGCACACTTACCCCCAGCAGCTTTAAATAGAGGCGTGGCTGCTATACATGTCATGCATCTACAAAAAAAGCTTTAACCATACTAAGGAGCATTTAAACAGCACGCACACAAAGCCAGATCTGGGATTCTAACTCGCAACCTTGGAGGTGGTAGGTCATCATGTGAGCCCCACTAAAATCAATAAGCTCAATGTGTAAAATGAGGCATGTTTGCAAATCGATAAGACACACTGGGAATGAGGAAAGATCCCTTTTTTATGTAATCTGCTACGTTCTATGCATGTTAATGCTGGTTAAGAAACACATCCATGGGCACAACAGCGTGAGCAGCGTCAGTGTGTGTTAGCGATCAGATGCCCGGCGCAACGGCCCATGTTATGGCTGTAAGGCAGCTGAGCGTCCGTGGCAGTTAGCATCGACTTGGCCCTCCGGGGCGAGAGTGTGAGGCAGCGGGGGGCTCCGGTCAAGGTGAGAGGTGGGTGGATATTCACGACGGCGGCTAAAGCTCTCGTAAAAAGGTGCGAGCTTTACAGGTCTGCCGTACGAATGGGACTCATCGAGTAGAAAGTGTGTTTTATGTCTCCCGGCGTGCCCTTCATACGACCACAGGGACATGATGGGGTCCATAAAATGCATAATTAATTTCTAAACACTGTAAACAAGGCACCACCATGGTAAAATTTACATCAGGCACTCCCCATACTGGACCACACACTGGTCTTGCATTATATGCTCATACATACATAATAAATATACTGTTTTCAGGAACATTACATAGAG
The DNA here is from genome assembly GCF_900700375.1 of Denticeps clupeoides. Classification (NCBI taxonomy): domain Eukaryota; kingdom Metazoa; phylum Chordata; class Actinopteri; order Clupeiformes; family Denticipitidae; genus Denticeps; species Denticeps clupeoides. The sequence goes on from NC_041714.1 coordinate 17,263,308, forward strand.
AGCATGAAAACCATATGTGTAAGAAACAAAACAAACACATGATAATATATATAAAACAATTTAGATATAAAAGATATATATATCTTTTTACCTTTTGTAAGCATATTTTTTGAAGCATAGATGACGATATTTTAGATTTGAAAGTGAAAAACATTTGGAATGACGAGGAATCAAAAAAGTTTCATTTTTTTAAATAAATGAAAATATACATGCTGATGGCCAGAAACACACACACAAACAGAACTAAAGGCACACAGCATAATGTGGGTTTGAATGTAGGACAAGGGAGTGACAAATAAAGGAACTTAAATATAGTCCATGTGATGAACACACACTTCCTACACTTGTTGGACATAAAGATTATGAATCAATTCAATTGGTGCCACCTGGAGTACCAGGGCCACTGTGGCATCAACTGAGCCTTTTTGCCACCAACTGCTTCTGTGTGTTTTCAGCGTTAAGTCTTTATTTATTCAAATTATTCAACTTTATTCAAATTATTCAAATTTATTCAAATTCTATTTCCAGTAGAAAGAGCTCAAGAGATAACATTTGGCCCAAAATATAACTTATCAAGTTCTCACCACTCAGCAATAACATTTATTGTAATTTCAGCTACATAGATGTACAAAATGGCATTTCTCCAGAACCAGGTGTTACATTTAAACAAAGTTACATAAGGACATTAAAGCTTATAGCAAACTTGCTTATTTAATCTCTACTTACTATTATTAGGGTGGTAGTAACCTAGTGGGTAACACACTCGCCTATGAACCAGAAGACCCAAGTTCAAATCCCCCTTACTACCATTGTGTACTTGAGCAAGACACTTATCCCTAAGTTAAGGGACTGTCCCTGTAACTACAAAATGTACGTCACTCTGGATAAGGATGTCTGATAAATGCTGTAAATGTACTATCCCAGTGTCCTTGAGCAAGATACTTAATGCAGAGTAGTTTTAGTGGGACTGTCCCTATAAGAACATCAGCTACAACGTCATCTCATGTAAGTCACTTATGAAAAAAGGGACAGATTTTTTTAGTTTCATAACTAAGCACAGAGATTGGAAGCCTTCAACAAAGACTTCCACCAATATAACACACAATTCACACACACTTCCCAAAATCCTCAAATCTCCTCTCTTGTGATTACATATCACATCACTTTAGGACTAGAGTATCATGGGAAAAAACAAAACCACATTCTCTATCCCTCTGAACCCACAGCACACCAGGACAGAAAACAGCCAATGATCTTCCAGCTTTCACCTTTCCTTCCTCCCTTCATGTAAACACCTTATAATGACTCTTTTATTGATATTCATACGCAGTATTGTCCGCAGTACCCACTGAGAGCTGGAGGTGTGTCCACGCCCCCATGTCTTTGTCTTGGCTGGCGATAAGGTTGGAATTTTTAATGGAATGAGCGCTGAGGCGCAGACATTGATATGATTTCAATTAATCATTTATTATCTGCTTATTAAAAGCGCCAGCCGGCCCTTGGCCGTTGAGTCCCTCTGGACTGATGATAGGATATTGCCGGACTTTTAGCGCGTCGGCCTGAAAGGCGCCCCTCAGACATGATGAACGCGAACACCAAAAGAGCCCCGGCCTCGGCGCTGACGTGCTGCTGCGGTGCCACAATGGAAGATAGCGGAGCATAATTTCCGCCGAGCGCCGGCGTGGCTCTCACAGCGAGACGCTGTTTACTTGCCAAGCAAAACGAGGCAAGAATAATCACGCCTTTCAGCCGTGTCTCTGCGTGTTACTGGCAGGAAGTTTGAGGGACGCAAATGAAACGTGAACGCCAGCCAACATGGCGGAGGGCACTCGAGTCGGCAAACCCCGGGTGCCGTGGAGACGGGAAAGGCCACGGCAGCTGTTCGAGGGAAAGACTCGTCTCGGAGGCTTCTGACAATGACTCGCTCACGCTAACGACGTTCGACCCTCGCGGTAGCAATTAGCATGGAATTCTGGCTCTGAGATCCAGCGGTGGGTCAATGTGGCTGATCTATGATACGACTCCTGAAAGATTGAACTTCGATTGGCTCGTGGGAATCTGGCTTGGTCGGTAGATCGATCACAAAGGGACGATCGCATCTAATGATGTCTTCCACTGCCTGACTGGGACATGATTGTCACTAAAATGCCTGGAATAAAAAGGGACGTTACAGACAGGACTTTGATGTGCTTGCTGCAGACATTCCAACGAACGAAGGCACAAAAAAATTGTCTGTTCATTCCCCCACTTATGTTGATTGGTGATATTTGGCATGTTTGACACTATACAATGATACCCTTGAGCAAGGTTATGCTCACTAAGGGTTAAATGCAGAGGACACATTTCGTTTGTGTCACCGTGTGCTGTGCTTGCTGTATCACAATGACAAAAACAAATCACTCACTTTTTCTGCTTCCACTTGGGCCACTTTCATAATGAATACCTGATTACAACCTCTGCTACTGTCAACCTCTGCCGTATTTGCAGATGTCACAAGGTCACAGGTTCTGGGCTCTCAACTGCCCTCTAGTGGAGGCATTGCTTAACACTGATTCCAGTGTAATTGGTATAATGACTTTTTTGGTATCAATAATGAACCATAAGGCATCCTTTATGGGCTGTATTTGAAGACTGAATGCATTGGAACCCGCTCCACAGGGATGTTTAATCCTTTAAGGTTCAAGTTTATTCGTTGCAACGTATTGTTTTTTTTCTCTTCTGAACCTGGCTTTTGCCAATAAGGAAATAATATGTGGTAAAAATGTAAGGGATGGTGCTTTGTGAAACCTGATGTAAGACCTAGAGCCGCTGTAATTACCCATTAGCTAGGGTGTCTCATAGATCACTTCCTCTGAATGATCCAGCCCATGAAATGGAGACACAGCCCCAGCACAGACTGGTTTTCATGATCCGACTTCGCCTCACTTCCTGCGTCGACTCTCACGGGTGTTTTACTGACTAACTGAACGCTTCTACAGACCTGACACGGTCTGGCTGTGCAAATTGCCAGCGATATGATAACCCAGAATGCAAAAGTAATCTGTTGTGCGACCTGTTCCACAATCTAACGACTCTGAATATCGTATTAGATTAATTATAATAAATCATTATGCCCAGATCAAGAAAAAAACTGAAATGTCGGAGTTTGGAGGAGGAGACAGGAAGAGATGAGGAAAGGCTCTCTTTTCGCTCCTCTCTCCGTACCCCAGGCAGAAAGGGCAGTGGAGGAAGTGTTTAAGTGACGGAGCACGGAGGCGACGGAGCACGTAAATCACCCCGCTGTTGACATGTCACACCCCGCAGGGGGCTCGGGCGTATGGCCGAGGTGGCGAGAGGGGAGGGGCTGCCAAGATTTAGAGTTCATCAATTACATCACATCAAATTAGCCCCGATCATCGGCCAGCCCTGACAGAACACATCCATTCCCATTTGCTGCAGAACAGCCCATCTCACTGTGTGTGTGTGTGTGTGTGTGTGTGTTTACTTCTGCATTGTTATGGATCTCTGTCTCCTGCACACCTCTTTGGAAGTTCCGCACGCAGCCAGAGACCCTCCAATTATTTATCCCTGAGACAGGTCCTATGCACTCGCTCCGCCATATATCTTCCTGCAGATGGACAATCGCACATATTGACCTAGCTTTCCATTGTGTGTGCTGTGTGTGTGTGTGTGTGTGTGTGTGTGTGTGAGAGAGAGTGAGAGAAACTAAAATGGACACCCTGAGTAAAATGATCCAAATGCAACTGAACAGCTGGATTATATGAGGACGTCTCCTGATTTGTGACCCTCATTCTAAAGTCCTGGCACTTGCCTGTAAGGGCAGGATGTGGCCATTGGTCACCCCGCCCCGCCCCGGGGACACTGCAGACAGACAAACGACATCTCAGATCTGACTGGGAAGACAGCGGCTGGTAAAGGCGGCTTGTGTGTTTTTGTCTGACTTTACTCCTCCCCTCGCATCTTCCCGCGAGTTGCCAGGAAAAAAAAAAAAGCTGGGACAACACTAATGTGACTCTCAGGGCTGATGGTGACCTCGCCGTGACCGCGTCTCTCTGGGCCGTGGCTGCCTCGGAAAACGAGGGCCTGGTTAATGTCGACCGGTGACGTCTCTTCCGTTCATTACCGAAAGGCGGCACCCAAAAGTCACTGTTCAAGGATGATTACGCTCCCGTCTGCAGGCGCAGACAACGGAACGGAGCTTCATTAGACAATAATAGTCCCCCACTCTCGCCGAGGCGACGGCTACAACTTCAGGTGAGCTCTCAACACTCGGCCCACTCACAGCATTTAGCTGCGCATATTTCACCGCCATAATCTTCACTTTTACTACAACATGATTGGATTCTGAAGGCAACAATGTGACGCTTCATAAAATCTCTAATCTGCCCACTGTTCTGTATGAGGACAATAAAGTTTTTTTTTTCTTTCATTCAGAACTGTGACAAAACGGCTTCTGACTGTAAAAGATAGAAAGAAAAGCCTCCGTCTGCGGCAAGTACAACATCTGGGGCCTCAAATGGCAAACCAAGCTGTTCAAATCACTACCAAACAACTGCATTTCATTTAATTAGCTACTGTGTCTCAAAAAAAAGTTCACTGGTATACTGCATAGTGCGCTGGAGTCCAAATTATATCACGCTGCCAGGTGTGATTATTGAGAGATGAAAAGTTGCACCAAAGTTGCACCAAATTTACTAAATATTTTTTATGCCTTATTTGGTACTAAAATGCATTGATGTATAGTTCATATTTTGGTTCACTTTTCATGTAGAACAGCATTTGTTTTATGGTCCATTGTTGAGACGACTCATTCATTGCTCTAGGGAAAATGTGGAAGACACATGGTGATTGTGAAACGTGGCCGAGTCAAATTCACTGAGTGTGTTTTGGCTGCAACATCCAATTAAAAGCAAGGGTGGCCCTGCCCCGGCTACGTCAATGCCAGGAAGATTGTGAAATATGACTCAGCAGCTTTTACAGCCTCGCCCAGGTTTTGCTTGGGCCTTCCTACCTAACAAGCCATCCAGTCCAATCAATACACAATCAATTCCAATCTTCAGCCAGAGGAACAAGAGCAGTTTTGTTCTATAATCCCAATTTCTTTGCAATGGTGGGGGCCTCAATGTCACGACGGCAGAAGGCACCGGCGGCTGCTTTATGGATCCTCTTTGAAATTCAGCCGCTCCATTGTGCATTGTGTTGGGAAATCCGCCACACAATGGTGCGTTTCGGAGATCCATCGGCGATCGAAAGCTGCACTCCCCTTCCACCGATGTTCCGGGTTCACCAGCGCGAACCTTTTATGAAGGGGTCGAGACACGAGCAGCTAATTCATGCATGATGGCGCATGAGCCACCAACCACACATCAAAGCAGCAGAAATAAAGCCTCCTCCATGCAGGCCGGGACAGGCCATTCTTCTTTATGTGTTTGCGCCGTGACCTTCTCTGGCATTCGGAGTAAAATGTGGGCCCTCGCTCTCTCCCTCAGATGAAATGTGGGCCTTGTGGTTCCCAAGCGTTCTAAGCGTTATTCCCAAATCCCCTTGTCTGATTTAAGAGTGGATCCGCCAGGCGACCGTGGTGCTCCCAAAATCACCTAGTTGGCTTCACCGAACTGCCGTGATTTTCAAAAGCCTCTCTGTTGTAAAATCAAGGACCTGCAATAGGTTTAATTCATGCCAGCATCTGTCCCACAGGACAAGAGACATCCGAAGCGACCCGTTGATCGTGTTTATGTGGAGACTGATGAACAGGGCTGACTGTCACCCCTCCGCTGCAGTCAGCTCGAGTTTTTGGTTTGGAAATTCTGAGGGCCACAGGGGAGCTGTCATCTCGAGTTCCTTCGCAAGATAAAAAAATAACAAATAAAATACACCCCTCTCCAGACCCAACAAAAACCCACAGGAAGACAACTTCGGGAGGTAGATGCACTCGTACACAAGCGGGAGAGAGTACGTACCATGAAAGCAGGATGTTCTGCTGCTGGTGGTAAAGAAAATGAAGGATTGGAGGTACAACGTTTCCTGGGTTTAGTCTGAAAATACTCCCCTGGTGGCTTTTTATTCATTTTCTTTCTATAGGCATAACTTTGTAAACCTATCACACTTGACAGAGGGCATTTTACTGAGAAAGGTTTTCGTAATTTGCCATTTTTTGTAATTTAGGTTTTTATTGGATGCACTGCTGCTTCATTTTGCTGTATTCACACTCTAAAATTTTTTTTTCCAAAACAGTTCTCATCTTATCTGATCTAAAACCAAAGTAAATGGCAGTTATGATGACATCTAAATTTCTTTCCAGGTATTAATCATCATGTTTAGATTGAAGTATTCTGACTGATGAACAAGTTATTTCACATGAACTCCTGTGCAGGTCGTGCACAAGACAGAGTACGTCAAAAGACACACCAGAAAAGAATAAGATGATCACACACGGGCAGCATGCATGTATGAGGGAAAGAAAGGCACAGATCAAAACACTCGAAACCAGGAAGTGCAACACTATAAAGGAAATTGGGTGACAACAGGTCGCTGGCCGAGGCTCCTCAAAGAACTGATGAGACTTTCTTGTGCTTGAGTGCTGAAGAGGAAAGCGCATATAGGCTAAATCTGAGCGTGGGTTATTTTTACCGCTCGCCCTGTAAGGAATCCCTTCCAGTCTGGAACGGAAGAGTGCAACGCACAGCGTTTAGGTGAAACTCAAGTAAGACACAAGAACTCCCTCCCCCGCTGGTCGGACTGGACGGGTCACGGCCCGTCTTAACCCCCTGCCAGTCACACCCGGCCCTGCGGAACCTAATTTCCTGACAAGGATGCAGGGCCTGATGAACACGCTGCAGACCAGCGCGTCGGTTATTTGCGAGGGCCCGAGCCGTAATCGACGTTCACGTCCGTGTTCGCGCTGGTGGAAAATCCATAACTGGCTCCGAGCAGATGCACTCATGGAAATCTAAAACGGAGGAGATAATTCAGGACCATTGTGCTCCCGCCTGGACGGAAACCAGAGGCAGAGCTCGGCCGGGGGTGAGCAGGCCACGTTTTTGCGGAGCGGAGCGTCTCTTCATCTCTAGGGCCAGATGTTGCCACTCCTGCAAATGAGGGCTAATTGTCTCCATCTCGGTCCAGGGCACAGGTGCAGGACGGCTCCCACGCAGAAGCGGACAGGCGTGGCGCTTGTACGTCATCCGTAGGCAGACGCGTTGCTATGGTGAGCGCCATTTTCCCCATAGCCTTCCTCCGGGATTGACTGTTTAGCATGCGTTCGAGGGCGAGCCTTACTTGACGGAGCCGCCGCCGTCATGGCTGACCAACTTTTTTTGTTTTTTTTATTTCTCTGCAAGTCAGAGATAGGGCAGGATGCCAGAAAAATCAAAAGCCTAAAAACAATTGGGCAACGGGTCAGAGGGTCCGCCTCCCCGCACCTCATCTACTGGTGCTTCAAGGTTCATAGGGACCCAACCATGCAGTGAGAAGACAATGAGACACGCATCACAGCTCGACAGTCACCGTCCTGCCCCACGCCACATCGGACCCCCATCGTGCCCCCTATCGTGGCCTGGATGGGGCTGGGAGATGAGAGAAGGTCTGCCCGCCGAGTTACGCAGCTCGGAAGATGGCGTCATTCGCAAAATGAGTTGGAAATACAATTCAGACATCTACACAGCTGACGAATGAGGGTGGAAAAACAGTGATCTCTAGCAAGAAAGCAAAAGATAAATCAAATGAAGGACTCATGAATAAATCATTTCAACGAAATATACAGCGCGCTATATTTGAGATAATTTTACATTTTTATTACAGGTATCAAATGTGCCAAAAAATACTTATATAAGAATCCCAATCAATGAAATGCTCAGGGGTATTTATCTACATTTCTTGCCCAAAATAAAAGGAAACATACAAAGAAATGCTTTTTCCTTCTATTTGCTCTGAATTCGCCCAGGCCCATTCCCTGACTTGTAAAGTCTGTCTTGTGTCTGAACTGGTGCCTCTAATTTGCCTATAGGTGTAAGTGTGTGAGTGGATGGGGTGTATCCTCCACGGTGTGCTGGTGCCCCGGGAAGACAATTCAACAGTCATAAACAGTAACAGTTAAGTTCCTGTATTAGGAACTTGTATTAACAGTTAAGTTCTTGTAGAGCTAATTGGATCTGTGGTCACCATGCAGCATTTTGTAATGGTGCATTCAAGTAACACCAGTTCCTATTTAGTGTAGTGGTGAGTGTCTCCGCTTGTCATTAATGAAAAATTCATTCAAAATCTAGGGATGTTAATAGCTTGCACTAAAAAAAATTATTTGTTGGGTTAACTTAATTCAATTATAATACCTATTTCCACACATTTGAACGATGCTATTTGAAACTAAGGCTTCTATTTGGTCTATTTAGTTTCAAATAGCATGAATCAAATGTGTGGAAATAGGTGTCATAATTGAATTAAGTTAACCCAACAAATCATTTTTTTGAGTGTAGTGGGTAAGACACTCACCTATGAACCAAAAGACCACAAAGTCACAGGTTCAAACCCCACTTACGACTTATTGAACAATACTTTTAACCCCGAGTTTCTCCTGGGAGTTGCTCCCATACAAGTACCAACTACGATTGAATGTGGCTCTGAATAAGAGGTTAAGCCAACAACTTTCTTCTTTTCCCTCTTCATTTACTCATTGCATATGTTGAAGCTGCTGTGGACCTACTTTTGGACCAGTGACAGAACTTACTTCCTGTTTGTATTTGGGAGCGGAAGATACAGTGCCACACTGCACCACCTTTGTGGTTTGCATATGGACGTGTTCCCACTCCAAGTTAAATCCCAGCTCAGGGTGTCGTGGGAAAGCATCTGTGATTCGCCACACGTTAATTGCCAGATTATCTTAAGACTCGGCGAGACGCACACTTTTTAATGCCGGTCTTATCTACCCTGGTGAGGCTGATGGGAGGGAGGCAACTGCACAAAAACTCGGCCCAATGCTGTTTCACTGTTCCCCCTACACATTATCACCTCTTAAGCCTACTAGTAGAATAAAGAAAGCCATATCTGCCGGTGACAGCTGAGGACTGCCAAAGTTTTTTTTCCATGTGACAAAAGAATAATTGTATAAAAGATAAAAACATGAGCATGGAAGTGAGAGCTTTCACTCAAAAGAGTACTGAAATGAATATGGGTTGCATGGGAGTTTTTACAACTGTCATTTGATGCCAGCACAGTAACCAATCAGAAATCAGTATTTGGAAAGTATTGGTGTCAGCTTTTTGTTTACATAATCAGAAACCTTTAAAGTCTGCAAGAATATAAATTAATGTCAGTTAATGTCCTTTTCATTATAGCACAAAAATATACCAGGCAACAATGAATCATAACTTTTCAATACTTTTGAACTAGCTTGTGAACCATCTAAGAACACATTTAATATTCCAAAGGCTGAGAACCACCATGGAACCACATTAATTCCATCTATCTCCTCCCAGCAACTGTTTTAGGAAGATTTATGTCCTTGTTGGAGGATCATGGGTCAGCTCCCCATCCATGGATTACGGGTTGTCCTAGACTAGACTTGTGTTTTGAATGGAGAAATTCATTGAAGTTCAGGTGGAATAGAATCTGCTGCTGCAGGATCACCTGCAAGACAGTTTTCATACCAACTCTAAATTAATTACGCTTGCATGTTTCTTACTATCAAGAGTTTGGCAGAAGCTTTCTGGCAGGTGCTATTATCACTTAAATAAATGTTTTTACTTGATCGTGAGTGTTGGTAATCCGTAATCCATGGATGGGGAGCTGACCCATGATCCTCCAACAAGGACATAAATCTTCCTAAAACAGTTTCTGGGAGGAGATAAATGGAAATAATGTTGTAGTAGCTTAGTGGGTAAGACACTCGCCTATGAACCTGAAGACCCAGGTTCAAATCCCGCTTACTACCATTGTGTCCCTGAGCAAGACACTTAACCCTAAATTGCTCCAGGGGGGGACTGTCCCCGTAACTACTGATTGAAAGTCGCTCTGGATAAGGGCGTCTGGTAAATGCTGTAATGCTGTAAATGTTGGTCTCAAATGTGCTTTCCTGGCCAAGAGTTGGTCGGAATGTGGAGAACTGGCACTAAATCAGTTCTGGAACCACCTTGCTGAAAAGGTCATCACCAATCTAACCTATTACTCACCCACTCACTCACTTTTCTATACTTATGGCTGTGGCTGACACTGGGCCAGGGCGTGGATGTGAGGGGTAGAGGCCAGCCCACACAAACACACCATTCGCTGAAACACTCACACCTACAGACAAATTCGAGCCACCAATTCACCGACTACACATGCCTTTGGAAGGTGGAAGGAAACCGGAGCACCTGGAGGAAACTCCACACAAACACCACACAGAGCAGAAATTTGAAAACCACAAAGCCCTTTTGAAGTATTTACAGAAAATACACCGTTGACACATTTGTTTCCAAACTTTTGAAATCGCTTAACCTTTCGTACATAACTCTACTAACTTCCGCTCAGCATCTATTCCCTTCACCCCCAGCATTGGCACAGTTAATATGAAGAGCCGTACAAAACAATGAAGCTGATGAATATAATTATGGCATAATAAACATCCAAATTATTACCCCAGATCATCCTTTAGTCCAACACTAACTGCAATATTGATCGTCGTTATTCCTTGGGACAGTGTAATTAAGCCACGGCGCAAATTAATAGCGGCCGACAGCTCGTTTCACTTGCAGAAGGTCATCTCCTTGACAGAGGCGAGGTGAACACGTGGGGTCTGCACAGACTAGGGCATTATCATCAAGGAGGGTACCTTTTACATGACAATTTGATTGATTTGTGTGAGTGGAGGGGGTGGGATGATTGCTATGAATAAGACCGGAGAGGTCAAAGGTCATCTCAGACTCATTTCAAAGTGTAAAATGCAATTAGAAGATGATAATGGCAAGGGCATATGTGGATAAAAAGTAGTGCTGCCAATATTAACATATCAATGCTTGTGATTAATCTAAAAACAAATTAAGCACATACAGTGATCCCAAAATATTTCCATAATTCCAGCACATATTTTTCCTTTGTGCTGTTACTGATAAAGCTGCTATGTTATAAAGTGTCATAACCACCCAGACCAGCACAGTAATACTCCATTAATACTAGATTATGTGCTTGTTATTTTAATTAATGAAGTGCATTTGTATTAGGAATAATTGAGTACTTTGTTCTGAATGTTAGTTGTGTAAATGTGGGATTGTGCATGCATTTGTTTGTTCAAATACCCACACATGTATTTGAAGGAGTGAGAACCACATGAGTACGAGCGAAATTTGCACAGGAGAGAAAAAAAAAAAAACTTTTTCTTTAAATGGCCGTAGGCCAAGAGTCAAATTGGCAACTCTACAGTTAGGGAATATATAAATATAAAAGAGGAATGGCTCTGTCGGACTTTAGGGAATATTTTAAGGCAGCGCAAATTAGACCTATTATCTGCTGGTGTGACAAAAGGGAAATATTTAGAGCAATATTCACAAGGAAGGGACTTTCAATCTGCTGGTGTGACAAAAGGGAAATATTTACAGCAATATTCACAAGGAAGGGAAATTCAAAGATTTAGATGAGACAAAAGACTAACTTAAAGAATTAGATACTATAACTTGATTTATTACTGGATCAATTTAGTACAGAAATATAAATTGGAGAAAGATCTTAGACTGCTCCAATTGGTATCTTATGACATCCACAACACTCTTGACCAGGGACATGGGGCGGATTAAACAAAAAATACACATTATGTAACCAGGACAATTTTAGGTACCTACAATTTCTTACTTTTTAAAACCTAATGTAAATTTGGCGAAAAAATTGTATAAGCAAAATTATTGCAGGAGTTTACAACACAAAGTAATATAGAGTAATATCAACCTTATATCAGCACCTAATGGAAAGGAAAGGGAATACAACACTATATTTAAAGCAAAAGGGGGGAAAAGAACTGAATGTAAATATTTCTGAAGAAGTATTTGGAAACTTCAACTATCTATGACATCACCACTCATTTGGAGAGAACACGGTTGGGAAAATGTAGTAAGGTTCTTTGTCACTCCTAAACAAAACTTTATCTGTGGCACAGACATGCTGGAGACAGTGTGGAAAGTAAATGAAAATCCTTCTCATGTCTTTTGGTTCTGTCCCTATATTGCAAAGTTTTGTGAGAGTGTTCAAAAAAAGTTTAGATTTTTTCAAGCATATTTAAAACACATGGATTGCACTATACGCAACTTTTTCTTTGTTAATTTAATCAGTAGCACCCTTTTTGGCGCCAACTAATTCTGTGTGCTCAGTTTTAAGTTGTTTAGTTTAAGAAAAAATATTCATATCCTGGAGCTGATCAGGAGCTTTAATTTGATACGTAGATCTCAATTTCACCCAAAATGTCACTAACAACAATCAGGATCCGGACCGGAGTTTCACTGTTGTCCTGTGTAATGTTCCCTAATCGTTTTCACCTGTGTTAATTGTGTAAAGCTGCCCTGTTCGTTTCTGTTCCGTGATCACCAGTGTCTACGTCTCGGATGTCTCCCCTGTCTTGTGATTCACAATGAAACCCCGGTTTCGTGATGTCAGGTGAAAGCGTCCTTCATTCCACGTCTTCTCGTCACTCGTCGTCCTCCTCTCCGTACACCCGCCGCGTCATGCCCGCATGGACGTGACAATTTAAATATTTTGAAATTTTGTTTGATTGACAGCATTAATAAAATACAAGAAAGCGAGAGTGTGAGAGAGAAAGCTGTGCACCTTCCTCCTCCCTGCCACCCTGAGCTCCGCCCCCCGGTTTTTGCAGCTCCATTTCATGTCACAGCTGGAGGTTTTTTTTTTTCTCCTCTAAGCTCTACATTGATGGTTCAGTGTTTGTATTCTGGCCTGCCACGCAGGTTTGATTCCTAGCCAATCCAACGGCTTCCTTCCTTTTACACTATTAATACATTATTATACGTAATTAAACAGTAATTGACTTTGACCATCGATTAACCTTTTAGTCAGATGCAAATGAGCAGAATAGACTCTCGCCGCCATCTGCTAAACTGCTTATGTTTTACTACTTATTCTGGGCAGAGGCGAAAAGTTATTCTTATGGCTTTTTAATTGTTTGTGATCAGGTTGTTGCAGTGACATTTCCAACTTTTAGTTTGAAGTGATTTTAAATGTCAGCCCTGTGCTGAGGTTACTGTGTATATACCTGCTGTTTTTATTTTACCACAAACTGGCATTACCATGCCAAAGTGCTGAATATGCTACTTAACAATAAAGTGTGGGTATCAGAATAAGAGAATTTGTGTGAGTATGTGGCAGGTGCAAGCTTTATGCATTACGGCGCTACACGCTGATTCAGATGACACCATAGCTCATCCGCGCATCATTACGCAGTAGGCAAAAGAACATCTGCAAGACGTCTGCAGAGATTGCTTGTTCATTCAGAACGAGCCTGTTAGACGTCTGTAACTGATCTTCAAGCCATGTCTGGACTCGGTATTCCTGATGTACATGGATGCACATGTACTTAATGAGTCAAGGGGAATGCAACACGTTTAAGACGCACATGTTGGCCTGACAGCAAAGCAACAGAAACATTTGTAAGGGCACAACGTAATTAGGCAGTTCCGACCATTACAATTAAAAGTGACATTTGCATTCATATTTGAAGCATTTGGCAGATGCCATAACACAGATTGCTTTGAAGTAAATACATTCTGATACTGCTTCACTAGGACGTGAGCTACTTCTGCCATCAGTGTAACATATGTGCTGGTATGCAAAAATAAAGTTAACTTTGGTTGAATAAAAACTAGACATTATGGGTAAATTTCCTGTTCATGGATTAAGCCAAGTCCTTTCTCAATACAGCTAACTAGTTGCAGCTGACTGGTTAGCATGCAAACATCAGTAAATATCTTGGCAAGGCAACACATAGAAGCCTTTGAAATAATGGTTCATCACAGTTATTATTATCTAATCATCTTGTAAAAGCTTTTGAACTAAAATACTTAGTTTTAAAGCAGCACGCTTATTAATGACTAATGCAGCAATCATCATACTTCATAAATAGCCTTTTCTACTCAACAGCCATGGTTTATTACGCAATATATATTTAAAAAAAACCCTCTTTGTTCTGTTATGGGAAAAAAAAAGTTTAGGCTGTTAAACTACTCCAATAAGAGCAGTCAGTCTATGCACTGGAAACTAAACACATACACACACACACACAAAAAAAACAGCTAATTCTAATGAAGTAAGGGGTGGGGGGTGTTGGGGAGCCTCCATCTTTTTGCTCCATTAGGCCCAGCATAATTAAGCAAGAATAGAAAGCAGGCATTTCATTAAAAGAGCTCTCTCCAAGCTGCAAACACACACTCCCCCATCCGTCCCATTCCTCTTTCCTCAGGGTGCCTGCTCCACACCTAATGCTCCTCCAATGACATCGCTGTCTGCAGTTTCATTAGGAGAGTCCGCTTACAGACGAAATATCCCGGGCTCCTCTACCCGGAGGCTAATGTTCAGCCCTGGAGCTTTGGTTGGAGCACGAGGTCTTACTTGAAGCTGTTCTCCATCACCCAGGGAGAAATTTCCCGTTGCTTTATCCCCCCAACACTTCATTAGCGCACCTTCCATCAAGCTTAATTAGAGGAAGTGAGAGGGGCAGTATGGAAATGAGGCGTCTCCCAGAGTGAGCCGTGCAGAGCCTGGAACGATGAGGTCAGAGATCAGACTTTCCAGAGGTTCTGAGCAAGGCTACTGGGGACAACTGAGTATGGAGAGAAGTTTGGGAGAATTGTTATAGGTCTGCAGATTAGTCACAGGGCATGTTTTTCAGGGTAATATCAAATCTCAAAGTAAAGACAAAAAAGATGAATGCACTGCAGTAGAAGAAAGGTATTAAAGAAAATGAATGTATTCATGCTGTTTCAAGGCAGCAGCACTCATGTTTCTTTTTGGCCTTTTATTAATAAAGAAACAAAGGATAAAAAAGTTTAATGCTGATTTTTGTTTGAGTTGCAGGGGTGAAATGGACATGTGGTTGAAACACTGGAATGTGTAGTTCGGCATCAGCTCCCATCATGCAATAATGAGCAAGTCTGAAATAGAAGCAGGAGAACAAGTGCTGAGTGGGAAGCTTTAAAAAGCTGGGGCTTGAGCAGCTGTCTGTTGTAGGCTGTGATGGAGAATTGACAAATGGTTTAATGCACGGTGCGACTGTTGATGCAGTTTCAGTGAGATGACAGAAATACTATAGAACTCTCTAAGCTTCCAATCATAATAACCTGTATAACCTTTCTGACTCTTTTTGAGAAGCTACACGCAGCAAAACTGGCATTGGTTCTTATTCCCCTAAAGATGCTTGGAATTCGGGGTTCAGCATGACAGTGGTTAGCTTTTTTCCTTGATGAGCGGTCTTACCAAGTGACTTGGAAAGAATCCAGAGTTGGACTCTCCACTGGCATTCCTCAGGGCTCAATACTCAGTCCTCTCCTTTTCTCCCTTTACATGAGATCATTTGGTGAGGTTATTTCCTCACCAATAATGATCTCATTATTGGTGATAATAATCATAATGGCTATCCTACCACTGTTATGCCGATGACACACAACTCATGTTCTCTTTTCCTCCCTCAGATGGACATGGCTTACAAAACCAAACATGGGATAGAACCATCCTACCTCATAGCCTTTATTATAGCACACACTGCACCTTGTATTCCCTGAACCTCCAGTACTGCTGACCTGGTCCCTCTACCTCTGAAAGTACAGGCAAGACATTCATCTAGACTATTCTCTGTCTTGGCCCTCTGTCTATTATCTGTCTAGGTGGTGGAATGAATTTCCCCTCGATGTCAGAACACCAGTCATTGAGATCTTCCTATTTAGAGAATACTTAGACTAATTAGTAACTTTATTATATTCTGACTTGCGAAAGAAAAACTACAACACTGTGCATATAATGATTTTATTGATAGTTGGGGTCCTAATGAACCAGAACTGATTACATTGATGGTAACCTGTAAACTTGTTGTAAATCGCTCTGGATTAGGGTGTGTGCCAAAAGCCACAAATATAAATGTAAAGATTCCTAGAATCCATTCTATATACATACATGTAATTCAATGTAGTTACTGCAGTAATAACATAAATCTACAGAAAAGTTTTTGGCCCAAAAATCAACAAACATGAGCGTATAGTGCTGACTTATGTGGCTTTATGAGGCTGATTCCACCTGCGTCATTGGGGCTTCCATATAACCAAGCAGCCATGGATTGGCAGAGCAGTTCTCAAACACGAAGCCAGAGGGTTCCCTGTCACCGGTGTCTCCCTCTGCCTGGTTTGTGGTTTGTGTCATTGCTTAGTGTTTATGTAATATACAGGAGCGTGTTGATCCATGACTGCTGACCAGCAGCAGAGCAGGAAGTGCTCATAACCGTGTGCCAGGTATAGGACTTGTGGAGACGTTCTACGTATGGCAGAACCAGAGGGGACAGATTTCAGTGCAAGGCATGGTGGCTTGTTTTGCCCATTCCCATTGTTGTCCCAATAAACAGTTCTCCTTTTTCGCTATGCTCAGTGTCCATCGTTTCCATTTTCCCTGATGTACAGCTGATAAGAGTATTTCTGCACTTTTAGGAACAGAATTAACAGAGAGGAGACTGTGTGCCAAATAGATATAACATTATAAAATAGCTGCAACATTGTGAATTAAGAAATTTATGAATAGCCAATTATTGGTGAAATCAGAATAAAATGTCAGATTTTCTGATGCACGGGGTCCAAGAGTTGCATTTTTTTTTTTGTCTTTTTTGCCATTTAGCAGACATACTTATCCTAAGTGACCTACAATCATTGTGTTCTTGACCAAGACACTTAACCCTTACTGTCATTACAGATTGTTAGTGGGGTTTGACCCTGTGACTTTGTGGTCTTGTGGTTCATAGGCAAGTGTGTTACCCACTAGGCTACTCTCACCCACATTTAAACAGCTTATCTTCTTATATTCTTTATTCATTATAGAAAAGGTCATTTTTGGTTTTCTGTAGATGATTATGATTGCACCAATAAATGCATCAGAAAAATGTATATTATACAGATTGCACTGTATAATAACATTTTCACCAACAAAAAAGGAAAAAAAATGTGACAGTGCAGCAAACAATGAAAAACAGCTTCTGACAAACACAGTCAGGTAGCTAATGGCTTGCAGTTCCACTGGAACAATCAAAGGCCGCTGTAATTGGGCTGACTGGCAGGTCAGATTAACATGGGGGCTTATTTGCTCTTATGATGGATGAGGCAGTTTTGTGGGCTGCTAACAGCACTTATTGCTCTGCATCGTCACTGCCTGTTTCCAATCAATAGGAAGAATAAATTATTAAGCAGAACTCTTTCAGCATGTTGGGTTCACCCAGGACAACCTGTTCAGCCCCCAAGTCCACTCACTCATTTATTCAAACACCCAAATGGAAGCCTTCACACAATGGAAGCAAGGTCCTGCTCTAAGCGCTGCACTTTAACAGCCATTTCATCTGTCTGGAAGCTTGCCTCAGACAAGGTAATCAAAGAAAGGGATCAATGGATCCCTTTACACACACACACAGACACAGTGACATGCAAAAACACACACACAGCAAAAAAGTATTTATATGCATTTGCTCCACACACCCAGTTAAAAACACCCAGTTTTTGACCTTTGACTTAACTGTGTCTCACCTGAGGACATCCACACCACCATTCAACCTGGATAATGCAAATATTTAGCAGCAGAGATGGAAATGGGGCTCAGAAATATGACCAGTTCAGTAAAGTGTCCCATAACACTGCGCACTGGAATCCCCACCAACACTTCTTCCAGTAGCAGCCAAACCCACCAAGCACATGTGCTCTAATGCAGTTCCAGAAATTGCAGATTCGTGCAAGGGAATACAAATCTATTAAAGCCTACCCCAACCAGCACGGACACAAATCTCACCGTCTTATTCTTATCGGGGACTGGGCATAAATATGCATGAAGCAAGATATCTGCTACATGTAAAAACAGGTGTGTCTGTAGGATACTGTGATGTGCAGAGAGGAGCTATTCATACAAAAGAAACCGAGAAGTGAGAGATGCACCATGGTGATATTATATAGCAAGGGGACAGAAAAATGCAAATGAGGCAATTTAATGAACTCATCAAAACACCTGGCAAAACCTCTGCTTCAGACTAAACACAGTGTGAGTGTGAGTGTGTGTGTGTGTGTGTGTGTGTCTTTGAGGGAGGGAGAGAGAGAAATGGAGTGAGTGAGTGAGGTGGCCCCAGGGCAAAGTGAATCTGACCCACTTTGATCACTTGTTCAAGGTGGAAAGTCTCCATCACACCTGGCAACTCCAAGTGTGGCTGGAAAAAAAAAAAAAAAAAACACACACACACACACACACATACATACACCAATGCACATAAATGAACTGTACGTCATTTCAGAGCAGAGTACTTCACCCCCAGAGGGATTCTTACAAGGTTCCTTTCCTTCCAGTTTCCGTCTGGGTGTTATTTACAAAGAGGTGCTATGCAAACCATATGAAACTTGACCTGTAATGTTTAAAATGGGCGGAGTGAGATGACTGACAGCTCTCTACTACAGACTACTTCCTCATTCTGGATGATTTAAACCTTCACGCTTCAATACGACACATGCACGAACATCATTAAAGACTGTGATTCTCTCTTGTTTTATTTATTTATGTAGATCCTGAAGACGCCTTTGACCTTACACTAGCAAACAAGCCTCACACCAGTGCAAAAATAGGTCTTCTTCAGACAAGGAGATGACAGAGACAGAGACAGAGACAGACTTCTACGTAGGAACATCAATAGTGGCCCACTGCACGAAGACATCTCAACTGTCCTCCTGTCAGTTTCCTCTCCTCCATCCGTCCCCCTGCAGAGCCTCCCGCTGCTCAGATGCATGACGGCGCAGACGACAGAGGGGGGAGAGGAACCCGACTCTGGTGCAGGCGCTCTCATTAGCGCTGTTAATTGCCTCTTCCTGGCGGGAGACGCGAGGAGAGGCGTGAAGTCGTTGCCAGGGCAGCCGTTTCCACGGCAGCTGTTAGCGCGCCATGGGAGAAGAGCAGAGAAAAGTTGCAGCCGACAGCCAATAAGAGCGCAGGATGCTATTAGACGTGAAACACAAGGTCAAGTCCCTTGCCTGCTGGCCTTGTTTATGCCTCTGCTTCTGAGCATTCATGTAAACATATTGGGATATTTCCCAAAAATAAATTAAAGTGTTGTGAAAATGAATTGGTTATCTTTCTGATCAAATATCTTCCAAATGGCAATTTATGCTAGGTTAAGGTCTTGGGAAGTATTTTCCTGGTGGTTAGCACATGGGGTACGTTCACTAACGTCATATTCACCAGTTGACTAGGGCTGGGCAATATATATAATGTACTCAGTGTTTCATGGTTTGTTCTGTTTGCAATGTAGTAAATGACTATATTGTGAAAATTGCATACAAATCCTAACCTAATAGTTATTGTTAAGCAGATAGCATGTACCTTTATTATCTGGAACATGTAACACACATCACAACATGCAACATTTATTTATTTATATCCAAACCGCTAATTTCTCTGCACATTTCCATTGCTTCTCACTCTCTAGTGCTTGCAGCACATGCAAAGCATGCTGGTCCCGCCAGGTTGGCTGGCCATAATAAGGACAGGCTGTTAACAGGTCCGGGCTTTTAAAAACTTGTTGGGCTGAGGTCATATTTTTGGGTCTAACTTTTAAGGCTCTTGTGTTTATTTCTGCATATCTTGTGCAACGATTAATATAGAACCAGGAAAACACTGTCCTATGTCAGTATTTTGTATTTTGTGGACTAATCCCCATTTTAATGGGTCAAATAAATCACACAATTTTTTTTTTTCACAAAAAATTGTTAGATGCTGTGGAGGTTTTAGAACAGCAGTAATTCACTTGAGGTCCTGGACCATGGCACGCTTAACGGTGATAAAATAATGTGTCTACAAGTGGCTTATCACGTCAGCAACTTTCTTCATATCGTTATTGCATTCTGTTTGAACGTATCCGTATCATTTTTGCACAACCTTTTGGCATGAGCCATGTACAACAACATATGGCAGGTGCATCAAAGGTTTGGATAGGAACACACAAATTCATTTGTTTGCCCTCTTTGCCCTTTTCACTGGTTCTGTTGACTGCACCGATCATTCAACAAACTCCCCTTTCCAAACCATCAAAATCCAAATCAAAACTTGCAACCAGTTTCAAGATCTTTAGCCAGCAAATTGTTGGCTGCAGTGCAGGATGTTCAGGTTCAACCCACCGGCTACAACCAGCAGCACCGATGAAGGCGATTCACACCTGGCGCAGAAAACCCTGTTATCAGATACTTCAAGAAGAAAATACAATTGCTGTTACGAACTGTTAAAGCACACGTACTCGCATATACAAAACCCCCCTTTGAACCCCCAGGAACCCCCATTGTGGCTGACCGTAGCTGATCCACAGCGGGGCTAAGCGAATGATTAAAAAGGGCCAATAACATCACAAAGGCGAGCATGTTTTCAACTCGCTCTGACATGTGGGGAAACAATGCGGCTATTCACATGCATGAAGGATCCGGCGCTAATCCTGTTACGGCGGCGCTCGCGTGGAATTAGTCTCAGATCTCGCTATCAAGCGAGTGAGCATCTTGGCCGCTTGCACTACTGCCGCGCTCGGAGCCTTTTAACAGTCACATCCTTGAAGTTCTAATGTGGCCTGGTGGCTGGCTCTGCAAGGGTTTCTTACTGTGTATATGTGTGCGTGGTTTGTGTGTGTGTTACACTCTTCAAAAATTTAATCGCAACTATAGTGTGCAAAATCAACTGTGTATTTGTCTCATTGATTGTAATATACAGAATGTAATATACAGCATTCTGTCTCTGTGTGTGTGAGAGTTTAAGGTTGCCAAGCTCTGATTGCAAACAGAAAGGAAGATTGTTCTATGAACATTGTGGACAAACAGCGTACCCATGCATGGTAATCTCATTGCTAATCCAATTTCCAGCAGTCACACTTCCACAAACACACACACACACACGCACATTATAAAAGCGCTGAACTGCTGTGCTGCCTTGATATCTACCTGATCAACTTCATAGCAGCTCTAAGGTACTTCAGACAATCGCTTGCTGTGAAATTGCATCTGCCACCGTCGGCGGGCCCTTTACTCCTCCCCGAACTGCGCCTGGAGCGGTGCCGATCGAGAGGCGCATGGTGAAGCGCTACATAAATTGAGACGCAACGTTCTGCCGCTGGCCCCTGCGGGGCAAAACAAGAGACTAATTCAACACGGGTCGACCACAGCAAGCGGGTGAGAGGAACATGGGACAAAGCAAAGAGATTGGCTGATAGCTGCACTTTCAGGCAGGTTTACAGTATCAATGACAAAGCAAAATAATTTCCAAATCAATGCCTATTCATCACCTTTACTTTTAGATAGAGAGCTGTAGATCCTAGATCCTGACTCTGAAATGCTGCTGAGATGTCACCCA
Organism: Denticeps clupeoides; assembly: GCF_900700375.1. Lineage (NCBI taxonomy): Eukaryota > Metazoa > Chordata > Actinopteri > Clupeiformes > Denticipitidae > Denticeps > Denticeps clupeoides. The sequence continues at coordinate 17,284,881 of NC_041714.1, forward strand.
AGCAACCAGCAACATACAGTAATTGCTGAAGCTAGAAGAACCTTTAGATGGACTAACATCCCCATAATGGACAAACACCGTGGACCATGACACTGGTCTAGCTGAAACCTAATCTGCACTGTTCACTACCTACAGTACCTGAACTATTTAATATACAATTCATCTGGAAAGTTGTATTTAATATACAATTCATCTGAAAACTCCTTCTCAGGAGTTTTTCCTTGTGTGCAGAAAGGGTTGAAGTGTAGGGGGATTGTCAACAGTTGAGACATAATGCTGTTTTGTTTTTGTCTTTGTTACATTTCATCCAGTTACACTTACATATGATTTTCATAAAAAAACTGACCCTTTGGCTTCATCACAAGGTTTTGCAGCTGTTGAGCTCTCAACAATTTCAATTCTTACTATCTCGAATACCAGACAGTTTTTTTAAAGTGTTATTGATGATGATTTGATGATGATTTGATGATGAACGCAGGTCCAAACATCTAGAGTGTGTCAAATGTTTGTCATATTCAAAGTCAAATTTTATTTGTCACATACATAGTCATACACGGTATTATATGCAAAGAAATGCTTTTTTTTTTTTAAGTGAAGTGATTGTCACATGTGATACACAGCAGCAGTGAAATTTGTCCTCTGCATTTAACCCATCACCCTTGGTGAGCAGTGGGCAGCCATGACAGGCGCCCGGGGAGCAGTGTGTGGGGATGGTGCTTTGCTCAGTGGCACCTCAGTGGCACCTTGGCAGATCGGGATTCGAACCGGCAACCTTCTGATTACGGGGCCGCTTCCTTAACCGCTAGGCCACCACTGCCCTTGCGACTGCTACAGACCACAGTATTGCAAATGTTACAAGTATACAATGAACCAATATGCAAATATTGCAAACATAACCAAATATTACACTTTTACGTCTTTAATGAGTGAAAGACAATGTTTAAAGAAAAGAGCGGTAAAAAAAAGAGCAGTAAAGAGACTTTGTGCAAAGTGATTTGTGCAGAGTCCAGAGTGATTGAAGGTGAAAGTGCTGGAGTTCTATGTACTGTTGTTGTTGAGAGCTAGGACAGCCTGCGGAAAGAAGCTCCTCCTCATTCTGCACTATATATGACAAATATATGACTATTTTCTTACTTTCACACATAGTAAGGTGGAAGTTGAAAAATATTGTTATTGTCTAATGCAGCAAAAGTGCCAGCCATCAGCCAATCAGTTTCATTTATTCCAAACTGGCTGCCACTCCTCAAACACAAGTCAATCATACGATTTTTGATCAATCAGTTAATTCAACAATTGGCTGCCACTCTTAAAACCCCTGCCTATCAGTCGGGGTTTAGCCCAATGTGCTGTCATGAGTGGATAACAACGACTGGTTGCCGCTCCTCATCAGTCGAGCTTTCTCCGCAGTGCTGTCTCGAGCTCGTCAAAAACCGCCGAGTCAGTGATGTTTTGCTCACTGTATTTTTGTGAGAACGATTGCCGTAACGTTCTGTCATGAGCAAGAAAACCATTTGGCTGCCACCCCTCAAACACCAGCTAATCAGTTGGGTTTAGCCTCTGCCCTGGCACTAATGAGAAGCTACGATTGGCTGCCGCTCCTCAAACACCAGCCAATCAGTCGAGTTTAGCCCTCAAACACCAGCCAATCAGTCGGGGTTTAGCCCTCTACGCTGTCGTGAGTGAGAAACAATGATTGGCTGTCGCTCCTCAAACACCAGCCAATCAGTCGAGTTTAGCCCTCAAACATCAGCCAATCAGTCGGGTTTAGCCCTCTGCGCTGGCACTAATGAGAAGCTACGATTGGCTGCCGCTCCTCAAACACCAGCCAATCAGTCGAGTTTAGCCCTCAAACATCAGCCAATCAGTCGAGTTTAGCCCTTGCGCTGTCGCAAGTGAGAAACTATGATTGGCTGCCACTCCTCGAACATCAGCCAACTGTTTTGTCTGTCACAAGCGAGATTGTAATTACAGGGACAGTCCCCCCCTCGGAGCAACTCAGGGTTAACTGTCTTGCTGATGGACACATTGGTAGTATGTGGGATTTGAACCTGGGTCTTCTGGAATGTGTTACCCACTACGCTACTACTACCCCTCAAACACCAGGCAATCAGTCATGTTTAGCATGCTGCACTGTCACTAATGAGATACAATAATTTGCTGCCTCTCCTCCAACACCAGCCAATCATTCTGGTTCAGCCTGCGGCACCGTCACGAGTGAATAATAATGATTCAGGTTTAGCCTGCTGCGCTAACATGAGTAAAAAAAACAACAATCGCCTCAAACACCATCCATTCAAGCCCGCTATGCTGTTGCGAGCGAGAAATAGATCACCTGGTTAGTTACCACTCCTGTGTTCCTTGCACAGCAGCTAACAGTGCCTCACTAACACAACTGATGTGAATTCTTTGTGACTACGATGTTAAGCATGCCCCTCCATGCCCCAACTGTCATAATGCCACGGCCTTTTGTCATGATCCGGTCCGGAGGGAGTCCGGGATCCGGACCGGAGTTTCGCGTTCGTCCTGTGTAATTTTTTCCTGATCGTGTTCACCTGTGTCTTGATTGTATAAAGATGCCCTGTTCATGTCTGTTCACTGTCGGGTCACTGTTACTTGTTCATTGTTACTGGATGTCTCCCCGGTCCTGTTAATCATGTATTAAACCCGTTTCGTGATGTCGTGCGTATGCGTCTTTCTTCACCGCCACGTCCAGCTCTTCATTCCAGGTCATGTCAAACCAGCGTCACACCTTTGAGAATCACTCACCTAATCTATGGAACAATGGAAAGAGTCACTGCATTGCAATAGTCTGGTCAGGCCACACAGTCTTCAAATGCAATACTGATTGAGGCATTGCTTTTACCACATGCCAGAGGCTCTTAATACACAAGGTGACCTTTGTTTTTCCAAAATCAGTTGAAACCAAACATGCAAGCAAAGACAGTTAAAGAGACAGTCACAGGAAAATGATTCATGAGACGATATGGGTGCTTTGTTCAGGATTTTGGCAAAGCGCATCCAACATTCCGATGGATTTGTCACTGCTGCCTGATGTTCCTACATTGCTGAAGCTGCGATGTGACCAGAAGACGGCTTCGACATTACTTTTCTGAAGCCCGCGCCTAGGGTGAGTTTTTCATCGACTTTTTGTTTACATTTCGACTGGCTGCTGATGCATCGTTTCACATCACGGTTCTTCTCCAACACACGTCTTATGCTGTTTCTAATTGCTTTTTCCTGCAACCTTTTGTCTGAGCTCTCTCCCTCAATTCACAGAGGATCGCTTAGCATCCAGTTTTAATTAAAATTATTCAATTTTCCCAGAGACTTGCCCAAAACGTGCATATGTAAATAAGTGCATTATTACCAATCCATTTCTGGATCAGTGGCACAACCCTTCTTCTGAAGCAGCTTTAATATGAAAAATAAGACTCCAAGAAGAATGAACTCTTCCTTCCTGAAGGAACAAATGCAGTAGTTCCACAGCAGAACCAGCAACACTGGTGTAGCGGAATGCAACAAGTTCCTGATGAAGAGAAATAAACGTTAAGAATCACAGGAAAACACTGGTCCATGAAACTGCAAATTGGATGTTTGCATGGGTGAGGCTCATGAAATCACTGAGAAATCACTATTTATCTCCCCTAAACACACCCTCTCACTTTCAATCCCCTCTACCCCCATAATGTGGTTTAAACAGTCACTTTAACTTTGGAACTACTACTTTAACTACTGGAATATGTATACGGTATATAAAAAACACATGTGTTTGCATTAACTGCTTTCAGATTCTCACTCAGACTCAGATACATGTAAATTATTTTGATGACTTGTTCATTTTATTTTTCAATGAATATTATTACTATTGTTCAGTTATATGATTTATTCTACTCCAACACAGAAATGAAGGGTAATAATTTTGCATGTATAGATAATTTTCTAAATTGCCATTACTCATCGTACTGTTGCCACAACACGAACAGAGACTCCAGTCCAAGCGCAGTTGGACTTTTCGGGTTTTATATTAAAACTAAACAGAATACAAACAAGGGAAGCTTTGACCAGAAGCTTAAGAAAGACACGCACAAAAAAAAAAAAAAGTGAAGTGATTGTCACATGTGATGCACAGCACACGCTGCACACAGAGAAAATTGTCCTCTGCATTTAACCCATCACCCTGAGTGAGCAGTGGGCAGCCATGACAGGTGCCCGGGGAGCAGTGTGTGGGGACGGTGCTTTGCTCAGTGTCACCTCAGTGGCACCTTGGCGGATCGGGATTCGAACCGGCAACCTTCTGATTACGGGGTCGCTTCCTTAACTGCTAGGCCACCACTGCCCCAGTTTACATCTAGTTTTTAACCATTTGTTGTGTGAAGGTGTGAAAAAAAAGTGCTTTTCATTTCTATACCTACATGTTCCACACTTGAGCCTGTTTGGTGGCAGTGGTCGACAGGAAGCGGCCCCGTAATCAGAAGGTTGCCAAGGTGCCCCTGAGGTGCCACCGTCCCCACACACTGCTCCACGGGTGCTGAGCTGCAGTGTATCACAATGATAATCACTTCACTTTCACAACGTACCTCAACAGCTCCTTGATTTGCATTTTTTTTAATATCCAAACTCCTGTTGATGGTTCTGATGGGTTTGATGTATGTCATGATTTTATGAGCTGAGTGCCACCAACCCCCTGGTGCTACAAACCAGAGTCAAGCTGGGTTTTACGGTGGCAGGGAACCTTATTAGAGGCCAGTAATCCCCTTAATTACAAATTCTAATCAGAAAAGTCCAACTCATCCTACAACTGGGAGCTCCCCTGTGAGTCCCTGTGGGAATTTAAGTAGTACATGACATCCAGACTTGAAGAAAGGAAATGTCGAGGCCACATGGATGTCCTTGTTTCGTCCCGGGAGGCGCGATGATACCTGGGGGTTGAAGAGCTCCCTTTGAAGATTGACGGCAGCGTTTAAAGATACCTGTGAAGCAGGGGGACCTTCCGGCTAATCTGACGTTGGGGAAAAGAGACGGTCACCTGCTCTGCAGCGATAGCACAGGGTCGCTAATGCTGCAAAGGGATCATAAACGCAGCGGGAGTCTGATTTATGCACGTCCTTCTATCCCTGCACACAAATGCCACTGAAAACGCTGAAGGAAACGTTGCTTATTTGCTTCCGTGCTCTTTCACGCAATTTGCCTTCGGTGAAAATAGTTTGCATTTCCGATGGCTTTTACAACCGACCGCTAGACATCCAATCTCCTGCGAGAACAACGCGCAGTGCGAACATTCCCAAGTTAAGAGGGCACTGTAGAAGAAGGTTAGTGACGCATGCAGACAGATGAGTGGACAGCACAGCAGAAATGATTGCTGCCTTGAACGTCCGAGGTGATCTAAAGCCTTTCACAAACGCCTCCGACCGACGTCCACGCCGAAATGACAGCGCTAGCGTGTAAAACGGAAACAACGAGAAATCACCGCACTTCCCTCCCAATGACGGCGGGTAAACAGCCATCCTGGTGCAAAAAAAAAAAAGCACCAAACATCTGGCTGCTGAGAGGATTAGCAGAAAATTGGATGAACGGCCAAGGGGCAGCGGCACTAATCTTGCTGTTTAGAGGCTGCGAGTCTGCAGATGTTTCCCTGAGGCGTCCGGTTTCTGATGAATACCAAACTCTTCAAGCGGTTTGAGCTACATGAACAGCAGGGCCGCAATTATAATATATATTGGTATCTGTGTGTGTGTGTGTGTGTGCGTGTGTGTGAGTTAATATCCCCCAATATTAAAGTATGCCTCCATCATTTATTTGCATAGAAAATGTTCATCGCCACAGCAGGCAACCATGCACCATGATCACATGTAACATGAATGAACAAATTGCTAATATTATTACTGGTACTTCTGCTAATAATAATTTTACAGCGTAGCACAGTTGCACTGGCTAAATCGTTGCTGTCGTTTTTTATGGATTCCAAACAGACAGCGTCTTGATTTACTGCACGACAGGGGCATCAAAGCCTCCCAAAAAGCCCCGATGGCATCTCGAATACACAACAAGAGCCACCGCGGACACCGAGCTGCCAACGAGTGAGTGAGCAGGACCCCACTCAAGAACATAACTTGTTTAACCTCCCCCCATCAGAAAAGCACTTGAGATTAATCCATTGATCCATGCAAGTCTGCACAAATGTAATTGTGTCATGCAATGACAATAGAGGGCTTGAAAATTGATTCACAACTTATTCGCAATTCACAATTCAGTGAAAAAATGACCCGATTTCAGAGTAAAAATCAGTTAGCCATCACTAAAATTTGTTATTCAGCAAGAGTTGGCGATCCATACCTGAACACCATGGCGAGATATAACTTTTTCTTTTTCTCATGATTGTTCATTTGGGAGAAAACAGACAGAGAGCATGTGGAGGCCAATGGGGCACGATGAGTGCAATCGAGTAGGAAAAGAAGCAAATATCGACATAGCAATGTCCAACACCTGTGCCTACGGCCTTAAACTAAACATGATGGGGTCAGGGGGAGAGGAAAAGGTTGCCAAGACCATGCCGATGCAGGAGAAAGGCAGGTCTTTTGCTGAGCAGCGCCAGACAAGAGCCAAATTTAATGAGGTTAGTTGTCAAAAGGCTGCTCCTCCACCAAATCTACCGGGGGCCAACCCTATTAGGCAAATCAAAGACATCTCGTACTAGCCGTCCTGCGCATCATCATTAGAATTTCAAAGTACTTTTGATTGTTTGATCTCATATCCAGAAATTATTGTTGGAAACGGCATTAACATAAATTCCGTTCTAAAATTATTTTTCCGCTCCGCTCCAGTTGTGATCCATAATTAACCGGGTTTCAAGAGGAACCCCACTTTCCCCCCCACGGAGGGACCGAGCCCACACCGCATTCCACCCCTGGGAGTTGCAGCCATGCGTGGCTTTGTTAACAGATGATACACCTACAAGATTCCGAGACGGGGAAAAAAAAAGCGTAGTTAACAAAATGTGCTTAACGCGCTGAGAATGTTTCGATGAATAATGTAACGCTGCGCGATATCCACATTATTTTATTCCACTGCCGTGAAACAGGGCTGGGCTTGAAAACATCGGGAAACGTTACCCTCCAAAAACTCCAGTACGCCGGGAAGAGAAGCATGGCAATTACAAATTAAGCCCCCGCTTGGGCGTATTGACCAAGTCCCGGAGTGCTGCAGGCAAAGAACATTCAAGATTTATCTCGGTAATAATCATTCATGCTCTAAATACATGGCAATGGGAAGATAATAAAAATACACCATTCAGCCTCATTGATTTGCATTGTTAATTTCCCGCTTGACGGCTGTGGAGTGAAGGATGAAAAAGTGCCACAGAAGAGCGAGGAAGTGACTCTCCGGGCTCAGTGATGATGAAGGCAATTCATCAGCCCCAGCACTGTTAACTGCCTGTTCTACCACGGATACATACGGCAAAGGAGATCGATGTTTTAAAATGTCCTAAAGGAACGCTTAAAAGAATGTTTTAAGCAAATAAAAAAAAGAAATCAATAATGTTGTATGCAAATTGATCATTCTATGGGCAGTCTGGAAGAATTTCTGGTATGTTTCTGTTGTATAGGGCCTTAAAGCAAAAACGATCAACCACTTTTACTACAAATAATCTCGTTTTTACTAGCTACGGCAAGTATCCAAAGTTGTTCTTTTTAAAATTGCTAATTCAAGGATCAGCCCAATAACTGAATCCAATCACGTGAACATCATGGATTGCACTGACTTTTTTATTAAGGTCAGCAGTGGTGGCAGCGGTGGCCAAGCGGTTAAGGAAGCGGCCCTGTAATCAGAAGGTTGCCGGTTCGAATCCCGAGCCGCCAAGGTGCCACTGAGGTGCCACTGAGCAAAAGCACTGTCCCCACACACTGCTCCCCGGGCACGGAGGACACATTTTGTTTTGTCACTGTGGGCTGTGCTACTGTGTTTCACAATGGCAATCACTTCACTTTCACTTAATCTAACTAGACATTTTTAGCAATGTGTTTAATGACATACAACAATTTAGCAATAAGGTTAAAGATCATGTACTACTTTAAGCATACTGATAATTAATATATGAATCAATGCATGATCTCATGATCTATTATGCCATATTTACCCTCATTGTAAAGTGATGCTAATTAGACACACAAAAGATGAAAAAAAAAAACGTGCTAATTTATTGACCCAAATTAATGAATATTACAGTTACAGATACACGGTACCAATGTTACCAGGAATCTCACAATGACAAAGAAGAAGAGACGGCGAGAAAATGGAAGAGATAGAGGAAGCCCTGAGCACCTTCTATATACCACACTTCATCAGCAAAAAGGGTGTGGTCTTCTATCCCCTCAAGACCCTGACTTCTCGACACTTCAAGCCACATGTGGGAGCAGGAGGCCATAGTTTGTCCACAGACCGATTTGAGTCACGGACCCGGAATGTATACACTGGTTGAAGAGTGAATGGAGCCCAAATGATACTGAAGATTAAACATGAGCATCTGTCTTTAAGCACAGCGACTGTCAACAGAAGATCTGAAGGGAAAAAAAAAACGAGACTGAGCGTTGCAAGAGCTCCCAAGCGTGAGCTCGGCAGGCCTCAGAATCTCCGCTCTAAAGGAAGGCTGCGCTGCTGTTGGCGTTGCAGCCTAGCGATGACTCAATCAGCGCTCGCTCGTTCGCTCGCTTGGTGTTTTACGTCTGGGCCTGGTACCCAGTAAACTAACACATAAGATGAAGGGGAAAAGTGGAAGAATGGGTAATCGTGCGCCAGAGAAGTGGCATCTGCTGGGCTTCTCGGAGACACATCACTCCATTCCGTCTCGTTTGCACGTTGCTCTGCCAGCGGTAATTGCTTGGTGAGGGTCGGTAATGAAGGCGAATGGCCTTGTTTATCGGCACGCTTCCCTCGTTAAGCACCAGGCCGTCTTGCCAGCGATAGGGTTACATTTGCATACCCTTCAAAAATGCTCAGTGCACACAATCACAGGCTCACACACACACACACACACACACAATCATTCCCATTTAGTAGAAAAGTATTGTTTCTGCCATGCCATACACACAATACACAATACTCAAAATCCTCCAGGGACTTTAACACCTAGTGGCCATTATGTCAACTCACAACACATTCTGGAAAATAAGACAACGAGTCAATGGTCTCCCTGTAGGTGACAGGTGTTTTCCTGGTGACTTGCTCCTCTAGTTCCACCCGCCTGTCCCTGTCCCTGCAGTGTATGTCTCCTCTGCTTAGGAGAATTGGAATAAGAAGTGACTACCACGTATCGATGGTGGCAGGGCCCATCAGTGTCACTGGTTTTGTTTTTTTTTCCCAGAATACAGTGTCAGCTGTATGTTATTCCTGATTCAAAATGCAGTGGATGCCTAAACTTATGTGGATAAAGGGTTGGGATATGTGTGAGTGTGTACGTTCTTACCTCCCTTCGTTGAGATGCCCAACAGGTCTGTTTGATTTTCCACACCACAGCTGCCACCAGCAGGAGAGACAAAAAGCAACTGTGGAGGGAGAGGGAGAGCATTCGATCAATCCACCAATAAAACAGCCAATAATCCAATCAATCGGCCTAATCACACAAGCGCTAAGACAGGCACATCACTTCCAACAGGATGCAGAACAGATACATGTCTTATTAGCGCATGACAGATGTGACACACACAGCTACATCCTACAGCTGTGTGAACGCTTCATTCTAAATGAGTAGGAAATGGCTCTACAATAGACAGCGTATGGGGAGTGTTCACGAACGCATGCAAATAAGAATGGACCACTAGCTGATTAAATGTATTTAGAACTAAACATTCACCCAGACATTTTTGTCATTATTTCTGATTGCAGGTTTTTATAAACACAGTTAAAAATGGGAGGAGCCAACTGGGGATGACTGACAGCTGTCATGCAACCCGGGGCCATGGGGCTGTCACAGACGGTGCCCAAGCACCTGATTAGGGAATCCCATTGCACCTGGCACCAATTAGGCTTAGTGGATCGGGACTCCATAAAACCGGAATGCAGCAGACGGTCCAGAGCTGCGACATTGAAGTGGAATCTGTGACCTACCTCCTGTATGTTTTTCAGTTCTGCAGGTTTGTTTTTGTTGGTTTCCTTTGTTTTGGCCCTCGTGTCATTTTCCTTTGTGTTATTGTTAATAAATAATTGTTCCCAGTATGTCCCGTTTCTGCGCTCCCTTTCAGCAACCTAATTCATACTTCCTCCACAAGGTCAATGCCACAAAAGTAAATGTGCATCCCGAGGACTACGCCCACGCTCAAATTAAACATGCAAATGGATTATCTTTAAAAAAAAAAAAAAAACATCATATGCATGATGGGACATGATGGTATACAAGTTGTCCTCAAATAGCTAGTTCGTTCCTGTCCTAAATTCATGCTGTACTCAATTAGAAAACTCTTTGATGCCATCAAAACCCTGGAGCGATTTTGTAAACCACATAATGAAGTACAAGCACACAGATTTATGCCAAAATACAGTGTGCATCCTACACAGTTTGTGAATTTCCTGGTCGCCAGAGATAAGCAGGGAACCAGCTAATGCCACCATCTAATATATACTTGATGTACACTTCGCATGGGCAGACCTTGATCTTCCTAGCTCCTTCTTCTAGATTCTGCAGCTTCTAGAATGTACAGTGCAGGCCAAAAGTTAGTGTTATTTTCGTGACCATTTACAATTGGAAGCATCAAAACTATGAATGAACACGTGGAGTTATGTACAAAAAAGGTGAAATAACTAAAAACATGTTTTATATTCTAGTTTCTTTGCTCTGATTACTGTTTTGCTCACTCTTGCCATTCTCTCGATGAGCTTCAAGAGGTCGTCACCTGAAATGGTTTTCCAACAGTCTTGAAGGAGCTCCCAGAGGTGTTTAGCACTTGTTGGCCCCTTTGCCTTCAAACCATCTCGACTGGGTTCAGGTCCGGTGACTGTGGAGGCCAGGTCTCACCTTTTTGTTAAGTCCATAACTCCACATGTATTCATTCATAGTTTTGATGCCTTCAGTGAGAATCAACCAGCGTAAATGGTCATGAAAATAAAGAAAACACGTTGAATGCGATGGTGTGTCCAAACTTTTGGCCTGTGCTGTATGTACAGTATTGATTATAACGCATCATGAGCAGTATACTACAAAACGTAGGTAAATTAAAGCTTCAAAAAGAATATTTGACTCCTCGTGGAGATCTTCATAGATGTACAGAAAGAGTCATTTTTGATTTTGAAGGTCACAGCTGCTGCAACAAGTAGACCCACGCATGTCGTGGTCAGTGCCATTTGACCAGCGGCTACATTCACTTTCTACGGGCTTGTCATACAATCTGGCTGGCATCTGGGAGGGCACAAAGCAGCCAGGGCTTTGTCGTCTGGTGATCAGTGGCCACTTGCACAGAGCGGCCCTTTCAGCGAGGGCTTTTATGGGTCAATCGCCACAGCTGTCACAAGATCCACGTTCAGACGGCGACCGTTTGAACCACTTCCCGCGCCTCCCGCAGAGACAATCGGCAGCTTTGTGATGCCGTGGGGGGAAGAGGCGGGGGCTGACGATGCTGTAAGTGCTTTGACATTTCAAATGGATGGTCACTGAAGAAATACAGCTGTTCTAAAGCTGGGTGTCATCGCACAGCAAATAAATAATAACGTCTGCCATTTTAACAAAAAGGGACAAGACGAGGCTGAAATCATTCTAAAGCCACAGAATTTCTGATGTGTCTGTGATCTGCCATTTAACTAACCAAATAAGAAACAAAAAAAGGTTTTGTCCAATGCATGGTGTGGTACTGTGTGGTGTTTTCATTTTCATATTCGACACCCAGTCTCCACCCTTTGACCCTTTATTTGACTCCAGAAGTGGGTAAGTGGTAAAGTGACCTGGCATGAGCTGCTATAACAACTGCCATAAAACTGTCTGTGTGGACCTCAGAATGGGCTCCCAATGCACCCATCTGTATATGGAGAAATGTGCAACTCTCTCCCAGTTTTAAAGGAATTTACATGCATCTGAAACGGTCTTAACTGTTGCCCAATCAGACCAATCAACAGGAAATTTAGGGCTTATTAATTTTCATGGCTTTACCTCACATAAACTTGGCATAGCCACAGAAGGCATAATTGGGCACCCATATCATGAAAGTTAAGTGATTGTCAATGTAAAATGTGAAACACTGCAGCAAAGCCCACAGTGACACGGTGAAATGTGTCCTTTAACCCATCACCCTTGGTGAACAGTGGGCACCATGACAGGTGCCCGGGGAGCAGTGTGTGGGGACGGTGCTTTGCTCGGTGGCACCTCAGTTGCAACTTGGCGGATCGGGATTCAAACCGGCAACCTTCTGAATACGGGGCCGCCTACTTAAACGCTAGGCCACCACTGCGCCGGTTTCACGGTTTCATTGTCATGGTTCAGTTGTCAAGAAAACAATATGGACAAAAAAGACAAAGCTCTGCAAAAAGACATTAATAATCATCTAGACAAAATATACTAATTTGCTTTATTTCGATTAAATTATTTCTTTTTTGAACGGAATAAACATTTTATTTAATAAAGGAAAAGACAATGCCCACCCGAGGCGTCCGCCTACACAAAACTTATTTTCGCCACCTAGGCCATTGCCTACACATGCATTTTAATGACCTGATTATAAATTATATTAAGATAACCCAAAAAAATAACCAAATTTGTGAAATTAATGTGTCATTTAGAGCCCTTTAGACGCAATGCAAGTAATTTTGGTGGCACTGCTTATAATGTGGGGAATTTTTCTTTTCCACAAAATGTAAGTCAGCACTGACCTTTTCCTACTTTAATTTCAGCGAGATGGTAAAACGCACATTCATTTATATCTTTATTTGCAGCAATCGGAAACATTGTAATGAGAGAATGAGGTATTCGTTTAAATGCTTTATACACCGTTTAATGAGCCGCTTTGTGCTTGTAACAATGCTTCTGGGTCATTTTAACCTAAGGGTCATACTGCATGAAGGCGTCGTAACATCTTCGCTGAAAGCTGTAGGCTTGTTAATGGGGGAAATGATTATGGATTAAATGTAGCAGGATTAAACATAGCAGGCTGTTGCGCATGAGAAACCAGGACAGGACAGGCTGAAGTTCTTAACGTTGGAGCTTAGTCACCCCTCTTCAAGACTTCTCTCGCTCTAGTCATGTAACAAATGCACAGATTTCACTGGTTCCAGAAAGTATGATAGTAGCCGGGTAAAAAAAAAAACTCACCTATGAACCAGAAGACCACAAAGTCACAGGTTCAAACCCCACTTACTATCATGGTGTCTCTGAGCAAGTTTCTCCAGGGGGGACTGGATAATGGCGTCTGATAAATGCTGATAAATGGGGAGGAGTGGTACAAATCTAGTTGCCACAGAACTAGATTAAATAGAATCATCATGGTGCTGTGCCCTAACTGCAGCTTTCTGGACCGGGTTCGGTTCTGAGCATGGGGAATTGTCACGAGCACCAAGGAAGTGGACGATCCAGGCGCTTAAACAAAAGACAGTTTATTGTAAGAAAGGACAGAGAGACATAGAGGGCACTGCTTAGTAGTGAGGAACGAGAAATGGAAAGGCTCACTCACACAGTGTGAACTCGCGCACACACACCCCACCTACACTTAGAGACCCCAGAGTCACGCATTTACATCATTTATCAGACACCCTTATCCATAATGACTTACAATCAGTAGTTACAGGGACAGTCCCCCCCTGGAGAAACTCAGGGTTAAGTGTCTTGCTCAGGGACACAATGGTAGTAAGTGGGATTTGAACCTGGGTCTCCTTGTTCATAGGCGAGTGTGTTACCCACTAGGCTACTACCACCCTGTATATTTCGCACCAACTCCTGACAACACCTGTGGGCGAGGGACAGTACAACAATACCCGACTCGGAACGCTGGTGCGGGTACATCTTTAAAGGAGGGAAAACCGGTGCGGGTAATCTGGAAAGGGGCGGAGCCTGCACCCAGTGCTGATGCTGGACGCCGGGGAGGACCGCTGCAGGAATAATGCTCCACTATGTGCAGCACCTGCCCTGTTACAGGTTAACAGGTCAAAGGCTAACGCACTCCTAGATTTTCATTCAAGTACATATTTTTCACACGAAGGAAAAAAAATCACTTACCATCATATACGCAACAATTCTGGTTCTTTATCATTTCAGTTGTTAACCAAATGCTCTTACTGCCCCCTCACTAGAACCGATTTTGTAGCTTCAGCCTTTAAATAGGGAGACAATTTGTCTCACTTACACAAACATTAAGCTCCCTTTTGTCACAAAACAGTTGTATATTTTAGCACTTTTATAGCCATGATGTGAGGGGAATTATCACTTAATCTGAAATTGATAAAGCGCAGCCTTGCTACTTCTACAGAAATTAGGAAGTCTTCATACTCAGTGTTATCTCTATATGCGTGTGTGTGATAGTGACAGAGAATGTGTGTCTTTGAAAAATAAAAGCAGATTGAACTTTCTCATTTCTGACAGCCTAATAATGAAATTCAAAGAAACGGTGTCAAAGGCTCTGTAGGAGGAGCTGAGTCAGAACTAGACCCCTGATGGACAGCCCTGTTCTCAAAACTGTCAGCATAAATTTAAAGTTGTGAACTGTAGGTTATCATTTAGAGCACACTGAACAGATTTCTTTTCAGCCTGAAGCTCTGACGAGCATTCATTTCAGTCACCGACAGATTAAGTCACAGACAGAAAAAAAAATCTCCCATCATGAGAGGAAAGAGACCCATCTCATCCATCCACTGCATGCCCATGATTCTAAAGGCAATCAAGCGCCGCTGGAAGGTTCCGACATTGGTTCTATCAGCCAGGCCAGCAATGACTCCTGACGTTTCCATTTTACGGCACTAACAGGGAAACGATGGGGAGACTAATTAGAGCAATTTGGACAAAATTAGCCAGAGCCCCGATAGGGCTGGATGTTACGAACCGGTCTAGGGGCTCCGGCCCGTAACAAAAGAAAGGACACAAACGTAATCCTACTAAGACGAAACAGATAATTTTAACAAGTATTTTATTAACAACTAAATATATAAATAAAGAAGAAATACATACAAAACAAATTGCAACGAATAACGGCAAACAAAACAGGAAAACAGAGAAAAACAGACAAACACCGAAGCAGGCCGACACAACAAGTTGCGTCGCCTCCTAGGGGAAGCGCAGGGGAAACCGGAAGTGATGTCAAAGGGAAAGGGTAGGAAGGTGGGTGGGTGGATGGCACGGCAAGCGCAGCCCCGAAAAAGGAGACTGAGGCTCCTTTTATTCTGTCTGTCCCACAGCAGGTACAGGTGGGCTCAATTTACAAATCACCAGGCACCTGCAAACAACACAAAACACAGAACAGAAACACACCCCAAAATACCAGGACGTAACACTGGGGCTTCTGGGAATTATCCAACTAGTAAATGACCAAAATCAGATGACTTGATTTACACGTGAAATTGAACATGTGTACCCAAAATATGGAGAAAATACAAGAGGTCACAGTCACCTTGACCTCTGGCTACCAGATTCTCATAGACATCTCAGATGCCACAGTTCCTCTGGTACACCAGGTGGTGTAAAAACAGGTCTGGTTGTGGGTCCCAATGACCAACAGGTGTCACAGGTTTTAGTTGAGATGATTAGGACACTATTTAAGTTGCTTATTGACTCACTCCCTTGTCCTGCATTGAGGACGTTGGACGAATAAATGCATGCAATTTCCCACTTGTGGGACTAATAAAGGTTGATCTTATCTTATCACGGTTTCTGTTGCTGCCGTTTGTACGGTCTGCCATTATGCCAAGTTTTTTCACCTCATACACCTCATCTCTAACTAGACTTGCAGTGACATCTGGGTCCTAGTGAATATTTTTAACCCAAGCTGATGAACTTCCACAGAGTCATTTTTGAGATGTCTCTAGACGTGCATGACATCAAAGTGACCTTGAACTTTTGCCTTTAAAGGTTTTTTTTTTTTAAGTTAATCGCAAAGTTCACATTTCTGTCAAATTTAAAGAAATTCCGTCAAGACGTTCTGTTGCTATTGTGTGTGTTTTTGAAAACTCTTAGATCTTTTTGTGCACACATACACACAGCCTACACATTATTTCAGAAACTCCCCTGCTGGTAAAATATTTCTTATGTTCAGAGAGCGAGATGGGATGGGAAGGGGAGGGGCTGGAGCATGAGGGAGCGTTCTAGACAAACAGCCCTCAGCGAGCGACCAGTGAAGTGCTCCGAATGCTAATATCGTCTGCAGCGTGGGGACACACATGAGGGCGCTGATAGAACTTCACTTATTAGACACTTAGCTCTGCACTCTGACAGCCAGAGAGAGAGAGCCGACGACGCCTTTTAATAAACGGAGGGGAAAAAAGGAGACAGGAGGAGAGTAATTGGGCTAAACTGGACGGCGATGTCCCCAATTAGAGCCGTGGAGCTGCGGAGGAGCCTAAACGCTCCTTAATTGTGACCATTTCTTTCGCTCATTTGTGGAAATGAAAAAGAAATGATTGGCTGAGTTGGTGTGTGATGAAAGGAGGGGTTCTTATAAACAAGTACTTTAAAGTGGCCTTCAGGGACCTTGACAATAAGGTTGCCCACACTTTTGGGGGTTTCATTTTAATCTCGATTGATAGTGTAGAAAATAATAGTTATGTTCATTTTTCCTCAGACACCCGCACCTTTCATGGCCAACATTCTTCATTATTCATCCATGACAAATTGCCAACTTTATAGGACAATAACAATGACCATATTTTGATCTAACTTTGTGTGTTAATTTTAAAAAATACATGGAAGAGAATATACATTATAAAGGATATTTTATTCAAAAACATTTGGCTCTTTGGAAACAACTGCTTCTGTGTGTCCATTGTTCAGTCATTTGAAATGTATATCTCAGTGTAACTTATGCCCATATGGTTCTCAACCTTTGAAGTGAAAACACAACCAGCATTTAAAATGCTTTTGAGGATGAGCATTACATTTACATTTACATTTACAGCATTTATCAGACGCCCTTATCCAGAGCGACTTACAATCAGTAGTTACAGGGACAGTCCCCCCCCTGGAGCAACTTAGGGTTAAGTGTCTTGCTCAGGGACACAATGGTAGTAAGTGGGATTTGAACCTGGGTCTTCTGGTTCAAAGGCTAGTGTGTAACCCACTATGCTACTACCACCCATGCTACTACCACCCAGCATCCGTCTCGTTTTATGGGCAGATTATACACACATGAAATTCACGAATCTATTTCAGGTCAATAGTTGCAAAGGACCAAAAGCACATTCCAAGCAGAGGTGACATTTAAGGAGGGAGGAGGTGCCGAAAAATGTGATCCACGATCTAATCTTTAAACGTGCTTCACAAATCAAAATGTCACAAACACACGCACCAAGAGAATATGTGCATTCCTGCATATAGAAAAACATATTTGTACAAGAGCTGTCAAAATAAACACATTAAGTGCTGCCAATTATTAGAAGCATTTAAAGTGTTTAAAGTGTTCAAATGCAGCTTCTTCATGTACAACAACATAGTCACTAAACCTGTATGATTGGCTAATATGTTTGGGAAAATTGCAGAATTGGATTTGATTGCATTGTGCTTGCTCTGTGCTTGAAAATTGAAGAGTTGAAATTGAAAGGGAAGCGCCTCTACTGACGCATTCAGCATGTACGTGTGAATGCATTGTTACGGAGTGCACATTAATTCCATTCAAAATGTGCACTTAATTAGTTAACATTTTGATTGAGTACACATATCTAGTACACATGTACAAGTAGGTTGTAAATTGCATTTAAAAATTGGATTGCAATATTGAGGCAGTGGTAAAGAAGTGGACTCAAATCGCAAGGTACCGTCCCCACACACTGCTCCCCAGGCAGCTTTCACGGGTGCTCACTGCTCACTAAAGATGATGGGTTAAATGCAGAGGACACATTTCATGTGTTGTGCTGTGCTGTAAAGTATCCAAATGACAAAAACAGAAAATCACTTTCACTTATAAATGTGTAATGACTATTATTGTAATTACTACAACTATTAGAAATATGTACTAAGTAAGCATATGTAATGAGAGTGTTCTGAGGCTAAATTTTCTTAATTTTATAAAACATTTATCTAATTTTATTTATAAATATATAATGTGTTCCAATCATTGTGAAGACGTGGGATACCAACAACATCCACAGAATCAACTGAAGAAAGAAGTACACAAGTCACTAAAACACACACATATTAAGAGAGGAGGTCAGAGGAGTGGAGCAGTTGAAGCTCAGTGTCCTCCCCCTCTCCCCAGTGCCAGACTCCATCTCATCACCATGGCCTGAGCCCTCAGGATGCCCACTGACCGCCGGGCACCACGGACCCACTGCCCAGCCGCTTCAGCTCTCATTCTCATCAAGTACACTGAGCACACACACAGATCCATGTACCTTCACGCACATAAAACACACATACACACCCCGGCACACACATTCACATGCATTCAAGACAAATATGATCTCTGATATACACCTAGACATACATAGGGCAACACATTTGCTTCAAAACACACAGTATATACTCACACACAGACATGAAAATGCAGAAACACAGACAGGAGTTAAATGTGGATGGAGAGTACAGTTAATTTTTTTTTAATAGATAAATCTTTAGGGACACAATAACAGGAAATAAAGCCTTAAGCAACTTTTGTCCAACTCGGAACATACCTTGGACTACATTACCCATCATGCCCAAGGCCTTATGACGAACACTAGCATGTACATGTAATGATGAAACCTGACAGCTCTGCTGAACCTTTTTACACATGTATGCTAATAAGACACTAAATAATTTATGGTGCTGGCGAGAGGGTCAGATGTCAGAATTTTATCAGTGGTCAGAGCTGAAGGGTCATCGGGGTCAAACAAGGTGCAATTCTGAGACTTTTCTAAGCCTTTTTTTAATTTAATGTATGGGTTATTACAGTTTTGCATTAAATAAGACCAGAGGATGGATTTATTGACCAATAGGGCAAAGTCTTCCTTGGTTTATGAAAGATGCTACGTCTGTTGGAAAACCATATTTCATGTGTCACATTCAATGGATTAATATGATTAAAGGTCCAGAACTTTTCATTCCCCTTCAACAGACATGTTGCCACAGGAAATGAACAAGATCTGTACAGAACAGTGAACAATGCTGGAAAGTCCATTATTGAAATATTATATGTATTATTGAGACATTTTGCTCCCTGCACTTCATGGATATGGTGGCAGAGCGCAACACGGCACCCTTTAAATCCAGTCTTGACAAGATTCTGGCAGCTTTCTAACTTCCTTTAGTACTTACTGGCAGCTTTCTAACTTTCTTTTGTTCTTTGCATGAGCTAATGGGGTCTCTGCTGTGTGGAAAGGTGTGAAAAGGTTTTCAGAGATGTGGTTCCCATAATTTTAATGGATATGATCTACATGCAAACACTATTTTATGCACAAAGACAAGAAAGGGTTAATATAGCGATTAACGTTGCTGCTTTACTGTGATTATTTTAATTGAGAGTGAAGAGCTCTGAGCTGCAATTAACACTCACATACACACACACATATACACACTGTATCTGTGTAAGGCTGAGCTGTCCCCATTGGGAGCCTCTGGGCAGCGAGGCTGTTGCAAGTGTGCATCTCCTCCTCTGCCAGTCTGTTTAACGGGATGGTTTGAGTGGCACCCGGCACCCCGAGGACATCCTGCACAATTAACCAACTTCTTCTGTTCCTCCCTCAGATTTTCTAGAAAGAGGGTATGGGTATGGGCAGGGTCTCTCAGCGAAAGTTTAAGGTCATTTTAAAAATGCCTTTTTAAAGGATAGTACAAGGGTGAAAACTACAGACAATGGTGTAAATGACTCTGGTAGCTGGAATGGCTGTTAAAAATGGAATATCTGCAAACTGAACATACTGAATCTGCATATCAGCAATAATCAGTCTTGCACTGATTAATGAAGCAATAAAAAGACATTGAATGAAGCAATTCAGACTAGTGCAGTATCTACTAAATTATTATTAAAATGACCTTTTTTTGTCATTTTTTACATTCAAAGCCATTTTTTTCCTAGGAAAAGCAAGAACAAAATCTAAAGCACCCTAAACTTTTGAATAGAAGTGAATTTCTATTTCACCGACTGCCAGATTTTTGTCATATTTGATTTGTTTTCTGTAAATTTTCCGGAAGAAGTTACCTGAAGAAAGTGACGAAGAACTGAACCAGGTCCATGATGCTGTTGTGCTGGGAGAAGGCAATCTATAAAGGAGGGAACAAAGAGACAAACGGAAAGATTAGGCTTGAATGTTCTAGTTAGTAGACTTACAGATGAGATGATATTTTAGTTTGTGCAATTAGCAAGCTCATTAAGTGTCTTGCCCAAGGACTGCAGCCTGGATGTTCTTCACTGAGGCTTTTTTTGACTGTGAGCTTGGCTTTTTATACATGCACCCACTATTGTTCAACTGTATAAAAACGACACCGTCCCTTCCATCCCGGGGGACTTGCAAAAGTCTTTTTGCGAAATTATCATAAAGTTTTCATAAAATCCAGTTTTGGCAGGTGAGCTATAGATGTTCGCCACCTACTGTACAATGTGTCTGAGATGCCTGCTATGGTCCTCATACAAATAGTGGGGGTGGGCTGGGGGTGTCTTTAGACCACAGGCTCATCCCCGGTTTACAGCTCACGAGTGTGTCTGCAGCAACACACAACATTCCAGACAGGCGCATGCAGCGGTCACTCTGGGCAAGTAAAAAATCCCCAAATCTCCAAGGCAATTAAATCCCTGGGAAATGCGATCAAATGCCAGTTCTGTAATAAAACAGAGGAATGAATCCAAAACATCTCCTGAAATGCGACATCAAATTGAGAACACCTTTTTAAATCAGAATAATCGTCGTTCTAGACATAAGCCCCTTTCGAACGGTAACAAATTGTCCAGCTGTGATTTCTGGTTTCTGCCGTTTTTCTTTTTTTTTTTGCTTGTGTGCGATTTGTGATGCACGACACTCAACACCAAACAAGCAAATTACGCAGCAAATCAAAACGGGAGTTGACTTTTAAGCTTCTATTTAAAACGTAGTGCATGGCGAGTGTTTATTGAAATAAACCATGTCCTCATTTTGGATGCATCGAACCCCTTCATGCATCGGCTTTCTTTGCTCCCTGTTTGCAGGCTAGTTCACTGCAGACATCACGGCCGCTAGCAAGCCAAACATGCAGATTATCTGTGTTTTCATCCAATCACTCAATCACTTGATTGAGGGTCCTGTCCATCTTTATATGTTTTTATATGTTCACCACTCATTCAATGTGCTTTTTTTAATAAGGCACTTTTAACAATGTGCCATGCCTTAAGTTTCCATAATGAGCAAGCCTGGGGTGACTATGGTAAAGAGAAAAACTCCCTGAGCAACCTTGTGAGGAGCCCATCCTGCCCTGGTCGGCACAGGTTAAATAATGTAAAAAAAAATTATTATGTGCAGTGTATCCCATTGAGAAGTCCAGTTCAACACACGTCCTGATTTGTTCCGTTTGGGCAGGTCACACGAATGTTCTAGAAAGACCCATATGATGGCTATTGGTTGGGCTGCCTGAACCAGCCTGTCCTGCCACGTTAAGCCGCCTCCTCCTGCAGAACCCCATACACTTTGCAGCACTCACATACTGACCTTGGATGAATTTTCACACCCGCTGTGCTCATTCATATCACGGCACAGTCGGGGTCACGTGGCACAAAGCCTGAGGTCACAACTCTCACCGAGTAAGGGAAACCGGGGCTCTTCTTGGTTCTTCAGTGAGGCACAAAATAGTTATTTTCTCATATCATGTGAAATGCAAAACAGAACATATGTTCCATCATCCTGGATGGCGTCTTCTGAGCCTTAATTTAGCACTGCAACACATGGAACCTGTCTTCCTAGAAGAATGGAGAACTCAAAGTGCGGTCTGCAGCGTCTGCGTCACAAAGCAGCAATAACTAATTTTATATATATATTTCCAGATCCCGCCTAGCATCACTGTCTCCTTATACAGCCCCGTTTATTCATTTTTCATGAGAGACACAGACAAGGCAGAGGGGGTGCAAACTTTCAAAGGGACCCTGGTCTGGCCCTTTGAGCAAATAAGTTCCTTTAGATTAAAGACAGCCTCTGTACCCCGGTTACATGTTAGGGAATAATAGATGGCCTTTATTATTGAAAACCCGGTGCATTAGGCTAAAACCAAGCCACGGGGGACGGGGAAGGGTTGGAGGTCTACAGCCTTAAGTGATTCCCTGGCACCGGCATCTCTACTGAAAGATGCTGCATCTATAGGGAGTTATCCGGTAGAGCTCTTGCCTTTCTCCCCTCTTTTCTTGGTCCCTTTCTTCTCTTGCCATCTCTGCAGAGGCTGAGCCCTTAAATTTACAACAGCCGCAGTCAAACACAGCGAGGCAATCGAACGGTGCAGCAGGGACTCGCCCCGACGATGTAAACAGCACCGCGGGGTAAGCAGGGCACGTTCGCACAACAAACAGTTCCAACACCGCCACGTGCCATGCTAAAAATAATCTTTATTAATACGAAGTCAGCCCAAAACACAGTCGTTGGCAGAAAAAAAAAAAAAACTCACAATGTTAATGTAAACAGATTGTAATCTCACAAAAAAACACAGAAAAACACCAGATCACATCAGACCACTCACTTACGTCGCAGACTGCACTTTTGGAGCATTTCAGATTGGAGTCTGAAAAAATAGCCCCTATTTATGCCCTGACAACTGGTTCGCATGGTTAGAGACATGCAAGTGCCATCTAGTGGTGCTTTCTTGTATGACATGGAACACACACACAAGCATTTGCTCGGTGAGGACGAATATACACAAAACCATAGTTGATCCTGTATCCTGTGCTCAGTACGCAAACTTTACGCAATAAAAATGCTCTTGAAAGATATGCTTTGCCTGATGTTGTTTTGTAGCTCAGACCACCATTCCCCCCCCCCACCAACCTAACCCAAGTCAGAGAGTGAGCAGTAATGAGTTCTGACCCAAAAAAACAGGACATTTGTTGTTTCTTATATATTTATGAAAACATAAAAAAGATACGGTTACAAAGTGTAAAAACACAAAAACAAAATGAGACAAAAACAAAAATACAAAAGAAGTGGCATTTCGGGTTAAATTGCTGCAGAACTGCCACAAATTCCTCTTTGATGCTGTAATACATACACGCATGTAGCTGCTACGGGTTATTTTGAGCTTTTACTTTGAAGTTTGAATGCTAATGTGGTAGTTTTTACACCTCCTGACTAAATGCTCACTGAGCTCATTAATTCTGATCGTAAAGGTGACATTTAACACCACAACCTGGAGACACATATCCATCCATGTGATCTCACATTTTAATTACAAAAAAAGAGATGCTGGTGTACAGTACAACCTAGTCATGGCTGGTGAGCCCCGGACATGGTCCCCCACTACCAACACGACGCCATCACTTCACCATATCTGCTCAACACCGGTGATCTGGTCAGAAATGGGCCACTGATAATAAACGTTGCTGGTTTACTTGAACATGGATTACCAGGCTGGGTGTGATTTTTAAATCTGGATTCCATGTGATTAAAGAGGTGGTCATGGTGCTCAATCCAATGTGTAAACGATTTATGACCATAAGCAATTTTTTTTTTTCCAGTTTACATACAAATAAACTTCATAAAATAGTGCCAGGACTGCAGCAAAAACAATATGCTTATTCAGGGGAATGGAGTACAGTTAGGTACAGTTCTGAATGTGGACCAGCAGTGAGGCGTGTTAACGTTGCCTGGGTTACACCGATTCGTGAATGAACCGTGAAGCACTGACTGAAACTCATTTAGTCCGTCCCCCTGCTCATATGTTGCACAAAGAGACTTTTTTTTTTTTTTTTTTTTTTTAATGGACCTACTCGTCGCGGGGTCCCTGATCTATGGACAGGTCAGGGTTGCGGTGGCGTCATTGATATTCAGCGGACCCTGCAGAGCGCTAATGGCTTCTGCCGCGGGACCGGCCACACTACGTGAGAAATGCATTTAACTCGGCCGGGCCACCGGTCAGCACTTAACCAGAGGCACTGGGCCCACGCAAACCCTACTGAGCCCTGGAGGTCAGGCAAGGTTCAAACCTATAAAGCCCAACCTATAAACCACTTTAAAGGCAACATGAGCCAATATAGTGTTTTCTCCCCCTCGCCGACATTTAACAAATGACAAAAAAAAAGCAGCAAATCATTGTGTCTGAGCAAGAGAATAGAGCGAGCTGCGTTTGCCCCGCAGGCAGGAAAAATATCCACTGTAGCTTTCGAGTCTAGAGGACAATCAGTTGGCATAAAAGTCAGACAGGTCCACGAGGATGCGAGAACGGTGATAACCAGATCCCTCTGATGGCGTTTGTCCTGCGTGGTGGGGCACTCCCAGTCACTCAGGAACGTGATAGACTCGTTGTTTCGGGCGCTGCTGCAAATCCTGCTATCAACAGACTAAAATGAATTTAGTCTGGGGGTGTTAGGCAGGGTGCGAGAGGGTCTCACAATCCTCCAAGCGTCGGTGTGACACTAACACGCTACTTCCATTTTCATTGCATACTGGTTATAACGTACGGTTGTCATTTCGTGAGCATAAGTCAGGATTTAAACCTGAAGAGTATTCAATAAATGATCACGTGATTATATATGTCTTCGAAATGTAATGCAAATGCAATTTTTCGCTCTCTCCTATTTTACAAATTGCACGGTGTTCAGAAATTAGCCGGATGTCACACATCAAGCAGGAGGGGAGTGGAAAAGTGGTGGCCTAGCAGGTAAGGAAGTGGACCCGCAATCGGAAGGTTGCTGGTTCGAATCCCCTCACACTGCTCCCCCGGGCGCCTGTCATGGCTGCCCACTGCTCACCAAGGGTGACGGGTTAAATGCCGAGGACACGTTTTCTGCACTGTGTGCTGTGCCTCACAATGACAATCATTTCACTTGAAAAAAAATCTTATGCTTATGAAGGATTCACAGAGGAAACCATGCATGAAGGTCAAGGCAAGTTCAAGCGGTGACTGGCACCTTGATACATCAAGGCTGGGACCCTGCAAGCCACTTCACCCCGTATCACTTGAGCCACGGTCCCGTCACTTCTCATATCCGCCAGGCAAAAAGCACTTAGCCTCGCCTCTCCTGTTACTCGGCACATGAAAGCCGATCTCCTGCGATAAGGCCGGCATCAGATAAAAGGTCGCCATGTTGCATGAAGCGCTGGAGTTCCTTCGCCATTAGCCTGTAAAAGGTGCCCGGGCAGCGGGACCGGGCCGGCAGAGCCACGACTGAGGCACACAACACGCATTCTGTTTAATGACGTCCGCTCCGGGGGGCAAATAAGTGGCTTCTGTGTTCGGAGCAAATCGAATCAACACACCATCGCCCTGCTCCACCGAGGAGCTGCCAGTCGGGAAAAAAAAATCATTTCATCGGCCGAGTTCAGCGCGGGTTGTGGCCGACAGCGGGGGGAGAGGGGGATCAATGGGCGGCCCATCGCGCGGATGAACAATGATGACTGCTGAAGCCGTGGACGTCATTTATAAAAGACACTGCCCTCTTCTGACAAAATAACAGGAAACGTGAACTTGATCGGCTGGTACTCGGCCAAGAAAAAAAAAATGAATTTAGTTATAAAATGAGTTATAAGGCACACTGAAATATTTCTGCAGGATTTCTCTTCGGTTTCAGATGTTCTAATTTCAGGGTTCTTACACATTTTTTCCTAAAGAATTTTGGAAGATCAACTGTAAATTACATGACTTTTAAAAGGTGACACACGACTGCGGAGGTTCAGTACGTAAAGCGAGCAAAGATATTATGGGCCTGTGCTAGTTTTAAACGTTGTAGTTGTAAAACGTTTCTCGCGCAGTCTTATGGGACTTCATTATACATTCCAGTTATACATTTTCAAAACTTTTCTCTTTTCAAATTTAACCGGGTTTTTAATGACCGTAGGAACCCTGTAACTTGATGATATGATGATGACATTCAAAAGATTTACTTCCAAACTTGTTTCCAACTCCAAAGTGTCATCACTCGTAACTAAATGGATGAGAATGGAAAAAGGTGATCCAAATCTTTGATTTTCTCTGATTTTCCTTAGTGTCTTCCATCATTAATGCATTCAAATATGTTTAAAAGGTTTTGAAAATAATTTAATTATCAAGTCTGCCGCGAACTCTGACTCCCTCCTGTAAATGAAAGAAGCGGCGAGCCAGGGCGCCCGCGGCCTCTCTATTAACGGCCCTCGGCGGGAGCGCATGGGGCCCATGTCCTCCAGACCGGCAGGCCCGGCCACCAGGGTCAGGGAGCGGCTCAGAGAGGCGACAGCACCGGCCTCGTCGTGGTAATTAAGAGCTCGTGTTTCCAGCTCGTCTGTACGTAGCTCAGGAAGAACAGCCGTAATGGGAAAGCGGCGGAGACGCGATCGATGGCTGGATGACTAACGAGCTGCGGGACGATGACATTCTAGAACAAACACTGATGCAATCGGCTTATGAAGTCCTCCGAGCGGGGAGACGCTCACCTCCCAACCTTTTTTTTTTTTAACCTGCAACACAGGCTGAACATTTTATTGTAAAAACGGGTTTTATAAAATAAAAATATACACTCAAACTCGAGTATATAAAGGCATAACGATGTTGGTGCAGTGTGCAAATGATTTAATGCCTTACTGCCTTCGACCAATGGATCAAACTGCGTTGCTACATCTTTTCCCGATCTTTCTGAAGATGAATTTATTACAAATCATTAAAAGATTTAAAAACACTTCAACTCATGCAGAACAACAGGATTCTAAAGGGAAAATTTGATGATCCCTTCTTTAATTAAACACACAGACTTGTCGGCATGCTGCAAGACATTTACAGACCACAGCCGACAGCCTTAAAATACGAGCGCTTAAGTCTACTTCAATTTTATGGATCATAAGATTGCACTATGAATATTTTGTACAGCTCTCAAACTTTTAAAGCCGTCTGTGATTATTAATGATGGCATCAGAACTTGGGGATCATTAAGCCCCGTTTCCCTACCCTGAAAAAATAAACATTTATGTGTGATGGTTTATGAAAGCAGTTCTGCCTGCACAGAGTTGTGGAGATTTAGAATTTACTCTGATACTAAATATGAACATTCGCGTCTCCAATGTTTTACTGCTGGCTGATCACTGTTTGTGTGTGTGAGGGTTTTTTTTTTTTTTATAGAGACTGATCTGTTACAGCAAAACTGTTGGAGGCCATTACAGCGTGTGAGCTCGCAAGTCGCCGGACCCTGAATGAGAAACCATGGGTTTAGAATCTATCTCTGTATAACTTCTATTGATGTCTCAACATGTTCAGTTCCACATCATCTCCACAAATGGGCTTAGTAGCTTTAATGGAGGAACGCTGGAGTTAATAAAACAAAAAAGCCACCGTGGAGGAGATAGAGGCAAGACAGGATAGAGGCAAAAATGGGCTTTATGCTGGTCACACAATGATGCATTGACTAGGAAATACCAGGTATACAGAGGGATCTGATGAATCCCTGTAGTAAACGTGCTGTTCAGCCTTGTGAAGTAAGATTCCATACTGGAGGGAGTAAAAACGCTCAGTTCAAATGGAACTGGGAACTACAATTGCATATTTGGTTAAGAAAGATCCTTAATCTGACACCCAGAAGAGGGAAAAAGCATTTCTGTTTCCTTATATTGAAGAACAGGATGTTGAACTCAGCCCAAATGTCCCATTTGAAAGTGGCGGCCACTAGTGGCAGAGGGCCGATAGTGCCAAGACATGACACATGGACTCATAATAATCTAAGTCGGCAATCTAAGGAGTGTTATGTTGTGGATATAGCCACATGGTAACAAAATGAGCAATGTCCCTCCAGAAATTTGGCAATGCCGTGTGTGTTTCACAACAGGACTGGCGTGGCTGTGTGCATTGTCAGCATGCTGCTATTTTGAGGCAGCCAGAAGACAAAAAAAATTTAGATGTAAGCATTTCATAAATGTGTGGGTGCTCGGTGCATTAACCCAATGTAGCAGGTGCATTTAGCAGTGGAAGGGATTTTTCTTTTAAGTCCGGACTGTGAATAATTTTCTGTTGTTCATACATATTATTCAAATATTAATATAAATGGAAAAGATATATTTAAGATACCTGTGATTTTTCATGCACAATTTTATTGAATGCCCCAATTTATATTCGTTACAAACACACAGATCCAGTTTATTGTTGTAATTAAGGGGAACAGTAGAAAGCCGATCTGGTTAGCCAGGTAAACACCACATATTAAGAACAATCCGCCCCTTCATTGAGGTTATATGTCACTGTGACTGGCTTTATTATTACACATCTGAATAATTAGATAGGACAACTTTTTTTCCACTTGGTGCAAAGTATGTTTCATACCTCCTTCAAAATAGTAAAAGAGACTTGGACATGCCCATTAATGTTATTTGCACCTTAAATTTTCTGCTTAGCACTAGATTGCTGAAATAAATCTAAAATACTCAATTAATCAGGGATTATTTGGTTCAATTAAGTTCCTCTTACTTCATTGCTTCAATGCTGTTCATCCTTCTCACTTACATACTTTGTTCTCTTCCCATAATTCAAGCTGTGCAACACAACGCATACCAAAACTTGCTGGCTGGCATCCAGAAGAACATCTGATCTATAAATTTATGTGGATGCACTGCATCACCAATTCATATTACAGCACATCAGTGTCGCCATAAACAACAATTCAGCATTAAAAGCCGTTACTGTAATTACATGTAAAACCCTGTACGGCATTTAGGTTGTTTGCTTTGGAACATGACCTTGATATAAATCTGCGGACATTTGCAGGAGGGTTTCCTTCCACTGCACTAAATGAATTGAACTGAGGCTCATAATGAAGTGGTTAAAAAATAAGAGAATGAGGGCTGATGTATGAGCAGTGGGAGGCAGTGTGTGTTGGTGTGTTACCTGGATCTTGATTGGCCAAGAGAAGTTGCTGACATAGACGTATAAGGTGATGTTGGGGTTGCTACGGAAACTGTACTTTTCGCAGGAGAAGCTGTCCCTGTACTTCTTGATGTTGGTCTTGGAGATGATGGGGTACTCCTCTCCCAGTATGGTCCCGGCTAAAAGAGAAGAAAAGAGCAAGAGGGTGACACTTCTCACTCCTGAAATCTCCCTTATTCACAGCCAGCCAAATTATAGTTTTCCTGTAACAGCGGTCACAAGAAAAACTGACATTTAAATATAAAAAAAATATATTTGGAGACAGGCCTAATGCCACATTGGCATTATAACTTATATTAAAATTTTAATCTCAGAGCACACTCACCTATTTGTGTGTAATTAAAATTCTTAGGTGATTTATTTAAGGACTAGGTTAGGTCTGAATGTACACTTGAAAAAAGAAAATCCACAGTACAACCCATCTAAAGAGGGTACTGTTTTGTGCTCTGGTTTCTGAATAAGAACATAAAAAATAAATATTGTTCGGTTAATGAGGTATTTGCGGGTTATCCTGGTGTTATCATCATGATTGTTTTGCAGCCACACAAATTCATTAAAAATATATATTAATAGAAAATCTCATACACACACAGGCCCAATTCTGGAGGCTCCATTACCAAGTGGTCATGTGACCTAATTACGCTGAGCCTGATGAAAGTGAAGTGATTGTCATTGTGATACGCTGCAGCACAGCACACAGTGACACAACGAAACGTGTCCTCGGCATTTAACCATCAGCCTTGGTGAGCAGTAGGCAGCCATGACAGGCGCCCAGGGAGCAGTGTGCGGGGACGGTACTCGGGATCGAACTGGCAACCTTCTGATTACGGGGCCGCTTCCTTAACCGCTAGGCCTCCACTGCCCCGCCCTGATGAGTAGTTTATTACACACATACACACACACACATATACACACAGAGAGATAACCTAGATGCCTTACCTGTTGATCCAACTGACCATGTAATGTTGAGGTTGAAGTTGTTGGATGCATTGATGGACATATCAAGGTTCTTGTTGGTCTACAATTGAGAAGATGCATAAATATATATCCATATTTTATACAGTTATATTATAATATATTTCCTTAACATTACAATCTGAAATAATTATCTATAACTGTCCTCTTTGTTTTAAATTACGACTTCGCAGTAAGTACTTTACACATTGGGATATATTTTTCACATAGCATCAAGTATGTTGTGTGGATTTATATATAATAAACTAATGGAAACAAGAAGTGGCTGCTTGCTAGTTTTCTATGCTGAAGATAACTACTCACTCAGTCCTGGTTTGTAAGTATTTCTGACTCCCAGAACTATATTTTAATAAGCAACATTTTAAAAGTGAGGATCCAAAAAAACATGATTCACAGCTCTCACATTTAAATCTCCAAGTGTAATGCAGTATCCACCTCCTCCATTTCTCCTGTTTCCCTCCATTCTTTACACTCCTAAACTGTCAGTGAATGTCACAAACGTGACCACGCCCACTACCAACAACACTTGCAAGCATTATGATGAGGGAACTAGTGAATGTGACATAAGTGAACCCCACGCACTACATCATATAAAACCCAAACAACATATTCCCCATAATTTTCAAAAAGTAAACTGTAGTAGCTAAAAGGCTTATACAAATTCCGTAATTTAATCTTCAGTTTACCATTTAATATTATGAAGATAAAGACTCAACTGAACTAGATTTATCTTCCACAATACAAGTTCATTACAACATCAACATCATTCAATGACAAATAATCAAATAAAAGACACAGACATATATCTGCTCACCTGCTCAGGTGTGGCCATGAAGTGAATTGCAGTGTAATGGTGGTCATCATCCTGCACAAGGCTGAAGGTGAATTGGTAGTCTATCAGCAGATTATCTGGATGATAAAAGGGAATAAATAAGCGATGAGATCTCAGAGATCAGCACAGTTCATTGCTGTTTATGTTGAGCAGTTTGACGTATGGCCGGGGGAAATGGCTCGCAGGCCACTGGGAGTCCATGACATTTTGATCTGGAACATCACTCATGTTCAACGACAAGTGCGTCACTGTCAGAATCACAACGGATGGCGATGCAGGACTCTGACATTTCACATCTGCTTGTGAACCCGAATGTCACCTTGTCTGCGCCAATTAGAGTGAAAAGCTTGTTTATTTGTATTATTTCATAAGATATCACATGGCGCTCCAGCTTTTGGATGGATATACGAATTTGATCTTGGGATTGAGTCTCGCCTTACAAAGTGTCAGAAATTTGAAAAAACACAAAGTTTATTCAAATGGACGAGGCACAGCCAAAGAAGACAACATCACATGGGTGGAGTGATTAATTCCATGTGTAGAGATCAGCAAAAAGTCCCAACACTGGCGATCACTGGCAAAACACACAGAAAAAAAAAAAAAAACACTGGATCTCAATCTGTTAGCAAGGGGCAAATGAAGTCCACATACCAAGTACAAAACTAAAAATATGTGGCTCCAAGATGAATACATTTTATGTTTGATAGCATCTCAAAATGTATTATTTTGTAAAAAAAAATTAACTGTGTATATATATATATGTCTCAGTAAGCCTCTGATACTTTTTATAAATCAATTAGATACATGATTAGAATTAACAACATAGTTAAACATAATTAGCATTTCATTATCATGAAAAAAAAATACTTTTAGTGATTTACAATTTATTTTAATCCAATAAAGTAATTAAATCATAAAAACTATTTTGGCCCTAATGTTAAAACTCTTGCCTGTTAAATTCACAATTCTAACAATTACACTATTCCAAAATTGATAAAGTTGAATAATGATCAATAAAAGATGCTGAATTGACCAGCCATGCCTCACACTTTCATGGCTGAGTCAAATCCGGACTCGGACCTTTTGTGAGTGTGAGTGTGTGAGTAAAAGGGGTGTGTGTGTGTGTGTGTGTGTGTGTTTCCAGTAGCCTCCTGCTGCCCCGCCCCTGACTAGGAATAAGCAGTTATGTGAGTGAGTAACCAGCCACCAGACTAAAGTTTGTCTGGGGCGCCAGAACAGAAAAGCAAAACGATGTCTGAAAAATGTCTGCTTTCCTCAGCAGCCATGTAGCGTGTGCAGAATTAACCAGATCATATCAAAGTAGTCATGTTTCGTCATGGCCCCAAGCCGCATTCAACCAGCATTGTTTATCCCAGAAGGTTCTTCAGCAAACTTCAGAGAATTCCCATCACAATATTCAGGCAGATGAAGAAGCACAAGTGAATCCAGCAGGGAGGTGCCTGCTTGTTGTGGTTGCTTTAACTCTTATTAGTGTATAAACACCGAGGCATTGCACAGGAAAAAAAATACTTTTTTTTTTACCCAAATCCTGTGTCGTAGGCTCATAAAGTAGGCGTGGTTAACGGCATTACTGAGCATCACCCTCAGAATCCCAACACACAGCGCGTTTTATAACTATACCTCATTACTGCAGTAAACAAGCTGAAAAGTGGGTCTATAGCTATCACATGCTACTTCTACACTGCCAACATGTAATGATCTGTCAGGATTGACTGCAGCTGTGCTCAACACCGGTGGCCAATCCTGACGGTGCATAAATGCCGGATGTTTCCGCCCCTTCCAGATCTCCGGCATTTTCGTGAACTTCATTTGGCAACCGTGTGTATATTTGTAATTTGAGTTATGGCAATCGCCACACGCCTACGGGTTAGTTTATGTTCTTTATTTAAGTTAAATTGCTTTTGGCCACCGCGCCATTGTTTATTTGTATTTATTTATTGTTTGTTTAATAATAAAACCCCATTCCCAGCATGTCAGACCTCTGCGCTTCCTTCCCCCGTAAGCCCGTAGTCGTGACATGTTCAAAATGGTCAAAACACACCTGGCAGACCTACAACATCCCTCCTGTCGCTGATAAGACCCAAGGTTAAATTAAATCACTATAATCAATGCCTTGTTTTCATTGGTTGGTTGTGCCTTAATGAATCACAATGCGCAGAGTTCAAAGTTCAACAATATTCAACTCATTTATGCAGCCGCAGCACCGCGCTTGGCCTGTGAAGGCCTTTAGTGCACTCAGTTGACGGCAAACTTTAATCCATGAATGCACTGCCCTCTCCACTGTAAGTAAGTAAGTAAGTAAGTGTTGTGTGCGTGTGTGTGCGTTTGTGTGTAAGTTCACAGAGGACAATGAGGCGATGCACTCATCACATGGAGGATTTAATGAACAGAATAAATATCTGCCTCTTCTGGCAATCTGTCAGATTTCATGCACATTGGATAACAAGCGCTGCCAAAGTAGCGCGGTTCTGTCGGAAAAATTAAATTTGCCACCAGACAAATCAAAAAGCACTCTTTCGCTAACCTAATTTGCAGAGAAATGCTTGTGCATCTGTGTGTTCATCAAGAGTAAAGCCACTCAAAGAGCAAATGAGCACAGCGAGGGCCTTGCCTGTAGATCGTTCACATGTGAATTTAACCCACAAGGGCCATCACGGGGCAACTGGATTGTTCTTTCACACTCGTCTATGAAGAATCGCAGGTTCAAACCCCACTTAATACCATTAAGTGTCTCCAAGGGGACTGTCCAAGTTACTACTGATTTGTAAGTCACCCTGGATAAGAGAATCTGATAAATACCATAAATGTAAATGCGATCCCAACAAACTGAAAACTAAGCATGGGACTTGTTCACTTGTGTAAGGATTTACATAATGATATTTGTATATGTGGTGATGATGTTACATAAATGTAGATCCGGAGGACGCCTTTGACCTTACACGAGCAAACAAGCCCTCAGCTTAGTGCTCAGCACCAGTTTGAAGGTACAGTCCTGGCCAAAAGTTTTGAAAATGACACAAATACTGTTTTTCACAAAGTTTGCTGCTTCCATTTTTATTATGGCAATTTGCATTTACTCCAGAATGTTATGAATACATTTACATTTGTGGCAGACGCCCTGAAGAGTGATCAGATGATCAGATGATCAAGTCATTCTTTGCCATGAAAATGAACGTGGCCCTAAAAAAACATTTCCAGTGATTTTTTTCCCTGCAACAAAAGCATTTCAATGATCCTTTATGATGCACATAAGTGTTAAACGAACACAAGCCTGGAGATCATTCTGTGTCACTTCAAGTGTTGTGAAGAAGGCTTCAGGTTGCCCTAGAAGATCCAGCAAGCGCCAGGACCATCTCAGCTGCGGGATCGGGGAGCCACCAGTGCAGAGCATGCTCAGGAATGGCAGAAGGTGGGTGTGAGGGCAGCAAAGAAGTCAAGAAAAACATCAAAAACATCAAGGACAGACTCATATTCTGCAAAAAGTACAGGGATTGGACTGCTGAGGACTGGAGTAAAGTCATTTTCTCTGGTGAAGCCTGTTTCTGACTGTTTGGGTCATATGGGGAAAATGAGAAGAAGACGTGAGCACTACCATCAGTCCTGTCTCGTGTCAACAGAAAAGCATCCTGAGACCATTCATGTATGGAGCTGCTTCTTATTCAAGGCAGTGGGCCATGAATAAAGAATAAAATCCTCCGACAGCAACTTCTCCCAACCATCCAAGAACAGTTCGGTGAAGTACAATTTTCCAGCAGGATGGAGCACCATAAGGCAAGGAAATTTGGGGTTCATGGCCAGGAAATCCAATTGAGAACTTGTGGTCAATGCTCAAAAGGCGGGTAGACAACTAAAAACCTACAAATGATGACAAACTCCAAACACTGATTATGGAGGATTGGGTCCCATCAGTCAGGATTTGGCTCTGAAGTTGACTGACAGCATGTCAGGACGAATTGCAGAAGTCTTGAAAAAAAGGGGCCGACACTGCAAATATTGATTCTTTGCATAAACTTGTCAATAAAAGCCTCTGAAACGTTAACCTACAAAAAGATCTAAATCACTGAAGCAGCAAACTTTGTGAAAACCAGTACTTGTGTAATTCTCAAAACTGTTGGCCATGGCGGTACCCAGCTCAGTAATTATGAAGATGGCATCACAGCACAAGGCAGAGATAAAAACATCAAAATTCGAATCTTTTACTGAGCCTCTGAAAGGAACCTCTGGCTGCAGAACTTCCTGCGCTGACGGCTCCGTACATAAAAGGTTGCATCATTAAGGCCGGACCGCAGGCGGAGGGCAACTTCTGATGTTTTGTGCAGCGCAGCATGACGCCTCCCAGATTCCTGCAGCCAACTGAGACGTCACACAGCACCCGGGTTGGAGTGAAGCGGATCTTTTGAGTGCCTGCCCATGCTATTTTAGACTCTTTTGAAGTGATCCTGAAAAGCTGCTTTTGTCACATCCCATCCAAAACTGCTGGAGTTTCAGCACTGAGAAATCAGACAGGAATTTTCTGCGGGGTACACACTTTTCCTGTCCTGATGGTGCTTAGGCGTCCACTCAGGCTGCCTGATGGAGCTTTTGGAGGTCCGGGGGTCCAGTTAAAGGTTGTGCGGCTGGTGAGTTACGGTTACATCAGACACACTCACTGAAGCCGATCCACAGCAAGTGGCATCACTGGTGTGCTGTCGAAGGGGATTCCACCACTCTCTCCACTGTGGAATCTTCATCCTGAACCCTCTCCACTGATCATGTTAATGCAGGTTTCTATTTACGCCAATAAATCACTGGAACAGGTAGATGATGATGAAAGTTCTGTTGGTCTGTAGCCTTCAAACTCAGTAACAAGCTTGCTAGTTTCACACATTTTTTTTTAAGCTCTGACTTTATATGCTGGTAGATGCTGAAGTCTTTATAAAATGATCTTAGTGCATCACAACACACCCTGAGAGTGAGGTGTGGAGCAGAGGTTTGCTGCTCTGGCGGTCACATGCCGTGTTCTGTGTTATCATCGGAGACCTGGTCTACCTCGACCTTGTCACAACTGACGTTAGTGAAGTTGTAGATGGTTAAATAGGGCTGTAATGAGGCTGAAAAGTGAACAACTTTCCCCCTCAGTGCAGCAATGCCACGCTGGATTTCCAGAGGGTGGTGAGTACACGCTGCGCTTCGCAGGGCTGAATGCTTTAAATCAACACCCCGTCCCGCTGAAGGCCTTTCTGAGGTAAACAGAAAATGAGCTCTTTTACTTCCTAATGTCTTGCGTGGCTAGCATAGCTTCTTATAGTTTAATATCAAACATACAAAGCACAAGAGTATGCATACACTGTATGGAAAATATACCAGAACCTTGATTGACAGCAGGGATAATTGAATTAATGGGATTTCTTTTACGTCAAAATATTGAGTACAGCTCAAAGTAAATATAACCTAAATTCATATGAGCGTTATCACCGTGTGTATGTGCATGCGTAAATGCACGTGTGTCTAAACTGTCCAAACAGTCAGATAATAATGTCAGTCAGACCGTTACTCTGTCTGGGGGTGCACCGGCAGTGGTGGCCTAGTGTGGAAGGAAGCGCAACCGTAATCGGAAGGTTGCGGTTTTCAAATCCCCAATCAGTTTTGAAGGATGTTGAGGCGTAACCCTCAAAGTGACTCCATGGCGGATGCAAAAAAAAAAGAGAAAGATGTCCCAGTTAAGACAACTAAAGGTTAAACCAACTGTCCAGCAGAAGACGGTTTTGTGGCTTTTCTCACAGCAGAGCATCCAGAAGACCCACTGTTCCGCACAGATGGAAAATCGTCTTTGGTCTGAATACAAGACGACCCCAGTGAAACATAAAGAGCTGTTCCAGGTTCTATTAGGTGTTCCTTCAGGGAGAAGCCATAAGCCATTATGAATTTGTTAGAATTTGATGAAACTTGCAGCCATAATGAGGCAATAGGCCTTCAAAAACAGATATATCACACTGTAACAAGTTTTTTCAAGTCAACAAAGCACAGGGAATAGAATAATGGGGGATTGAGTGAAATCCCTAGGCACAGCTTTTGTGTTATGCATTTTATTATGCGCTATTTGTTAAAAGGATTACATTAGCAGAACATCAGCAGATATGAAGTCATTAAACAAAATACACTTACCTGAAACTGTATGCAAAGCCATTTAAAGGCACTTTGGGTAGCCCAGGCAAAAGGGACCTAGTGGGCCCTAAATCAAACCGAACCAGGTCCGGCTCCAGGGCTTGTTATTTGAGGGATATTTATTTATGTATGTGTGTATAGTTGGTTCATCATCACCCGATCAAAATAAGAAATTCATGCTTTTTTGTCCATAAAATAAACAAAAGCAATATTACATGTTTCCTTTACTGTTAACATTTTTTAGTAGTTTGTAGACTATCCCTAACTTGGGAGAGCTTACCCTTTGCCTTTGCTTACCCAGTTAGGTCTTGCTCTTCTAACATTAATGTGTAGGAACGTTCCAGTTCCAAACTACATGTCTTGGCATGTGTCAGTGACATGGGGCTCACAACCCCGGTTGTAAAGGTTGACTTATTCTAGGGTCAGGCTGCTGACATCACCTATTTCAGTTTGGCTCTGTTTGGAACACATCAACCTTGCAGTTATTTATATATTTATAAAACATAAAATTATTCATAGACATATTTTGTAAACATGAGCCGAATGTTTTATTTCCTGTAAACATTTATCTGCATTTGTTTCACATTTTCTTTGTTCGTAGGTTAAATACCACATAGCACGTTGCATATGTACCGCATATTTGACTTACAGCTTAATGAATAATGGCTGCCCACTGCTCACCAAGGGTGATGGTTAAAAAAAAAAAAAAAAAAAAAAAAAAGTGAAGTGTTTGTCACATGTGATACACAGCAGCACAGCACACGGTGCACACAGTGAAATTTGTCCTCTGCATTTAACCCACGGGGACGGTGCTTTGCTCAGTAGCACCTCAGTGGTACCTTGGCAGATCAGGATTCGAACCGGCAACCTTCTGATTATGGGGCCGCTTCCTTAACCGCTAGGCCACCGCTGCCCCGGACACAAAAGCACCGGACACATTTGGTTGTATGCATCGCATGCTGTGCTCTGTTTCAGAATGGCAATCATTCACTTTATTCACTTTACGTTTAAATGAAACAAAAAATGTCCCTGGGTGGGTCTTGTCATTTCCTGCGTATTGTATCCAGACAGATGATGTGAGCTGCACCGCTCATTGTGCTCAACTAATTTCCTGCTGGCTCGTGGCATGCCATTATTTGTTCTTTTGTTCAAAAGAATGTCCCATCAAACATTTCAGGACAGCAAATAACATACGCTGTCGCTCAAACCAAGGCAAATATTTTCCGCAACGGCTTGAAGGACCAGACACGAGTCCTGACCTTCTCTCATATGCTATCGATGAGGATTCCTACAAGGGCGTCCTGGCTGCAATAACTTCCTGACAGAAGCAATTTTCATTATTAGGCCGCGAGTGACTCTTAACCTTTCCCATGCATCCCATGATGACCATCAATCGGCCAGCAATTGGAGCAGACATCATCTGATTTGTGGTCAAATCGGCAACACAAAGGCCGATTTGACCTTCGTGCAGGACAGAGCACTTGACAGGATCGTCTCGGACTGCGGCCCACGAGATCCCAACCCGAAACTCGTAGCTCCTCCTGTCTAAGCCAATCCCAGGACGGGACGCTGACAGCTGGAGGTCGAGGTCCTTTTTAATGAAACAGCAGTGCGGCGTCCTCCCCATCTCCTGCTGCTAATCCGGCTGCCGGACACCGCCGCCAGACAGATCCCCGGTTGCTCCCACATGAACCTCGGACCAGCTGCCAGTCTTCATTCTGACTGTGTGTGTGTGAGATTGTGTGTGTGTGCATGCGTGTTTGTGTGTGTGTGTGGGGGGGGTATACACAAAGCACAGCAAGGAACCCAGGTGTGTGACAGTAGCAAATGTCTACTTACAGTAGCACGTTCCTCTGAGAGGGTTGCCAAGGTAACGGTTCTCTGAATCACAACTGCAGCACGGGGACAGGAAACAGAGAAGCGAGAGAGAGAGAGAGAGAGAGAGAGAGATGTAAATAAATCGCCCAGGGCTGAAAACAAATATGACTTTAAAGCGCCGGGTCCACGCACGGCTCCCAAAGGTTATAGAGCGAGCTGGAAAAGGTGAGTTCTGCAAGCGCCCCAGGTACCAGCACCCTGACAGGACGTGAGGAGATGGCACTCGACGGCCGCGGCCGCCGATAGCCTGTCCTAAAAAGCTCCTGGGAAGATAAGGTGTGCGTGTTTCCATGTGTGGGACGATTTGTACTGACAGCGACGCCAACCAACACCTTGAAATGGGAAAACGGGCGTGCTGGTGGGAATGCGGCAGCCTGCCTGGTCAGAGCGAGGCAGCAATACAGACACCCACACGTCCACTGACTGCGCCTCTGGGAAAAGTGAGTCAGAAGATGAAGGCTCAGGGGCAACTATGCATGGTTTCAGCCACGTACGTGCTGTGCTGAGGAATGACGCCCATTGGCGTAGCAGCCATCATGCAGAGAAAAGCAGTCATCTGTAAAAGCTAAAAAAAAAAATATATCTTTTTTTTTTTTATCATCATCACACTGAGATTTATTCAGCCTTTTCATAATGAAGGGCTATTTCTCCTAATAAAAGTTTCAAACTCATAATTCTGCATTGTGAAGCTATAATAATAAGGCTTTTACTGAAAATAAATAAATAAGTGGCTGTGGTGACCTAGTGGTTAAGGAAGCGGCCCTGTAATCAGAAGGTTGCAGGTTCAAATCCCGAGCCGCCAAGGTACCACTGAGCAAAGCACCGTCCCCACACACTGCTCC
The DNA here is from genome assembly GCF_900700375.1 of Denticeps clupeoides. NCBI lineage: Eukaryota > Metazoa > Chordata > Actinopteri > Clupeiformes > Denticipitidae > Denticeps > Denticeps clupeoides. The sequence continues at coordinate 17,324,701 of NC_041714.1, forward strand.
CCGGGCGCCTGTCATGGCTGCCCACTGCTCACCAAGGATGATGTTAAAAGCAGAGGACACGTTTTGTTGTGTCACCGTGTGCTGTGCTGCAGTGTTTCACAATGACAGTCACTTCCCTTTCACAAATTAAATCTTTTTTTTTGCTCCTCAAGACCAGGACATTGTAGAGTTCGATTCTGAGTGTTTTTTTTTTTTTAATTATATCATCCCTTTAATGTCTTAAAGTGATGATTTTGGATGGATTGATCAGAAGACATTTGTGAAGGACTGTGAGGAAGTCTGGAAATCCTCTAGGACCATGCTGGTGCACAGAAGAAGGAAGATGAAGCTGAGCCAACACCCCACAGCAGAAGAAAACCTTGAGCAGCATGCTGGTAACAATGGATTGTGCCCTAAAGATATTTATTCCCCATATTGTGTCCTCCTTCATGGATCAAATCTGTCCTCCAGAAGCCATGTTTGTCAGCTTCTAGGGACGAGATAGACGTTCCCTCCTGCCATTTACTCATTAAATGTGGCCGTGTGCTGAGGGTGTTTGAAAGTGTAAGAAGCCTGAGGCATTGTGGGTGTAAGTCATTCGGAAATTAAATCTCCTGATGTTCACATTTGTTGTCTTTGATTTGCTTTGGGCTCCAACCTGGATGACGGGACCCCCTCATTTCACTCAGTATCAATAACCACTTAATCCACATTGGGTGCACGCACACACACACCATTCACTCACACCTACGGACAATTTAGAGTGTCGATTCCAAATGGTGTTTATGAGGTGGGAGACGAACCCTGCAGGAATATGACGCCTAACACTGTGACAGGATGCAAACTCTCCACACAAAAAGCCAAATTGTGACTTGAATTTGAACCCCAACAACAGAGGTGAGGGGGCCACGGCTCTACCCACTGTGCCACTGTGTGCCCCCTCTGACCAAAGAAACATTTCAGATTTGAATCTGACAATTTAATCATCGTCTGAAAACAGTGTGATTTGAGGCAAACAAATTCAAATGAGAAGGTTCTCCACAATGGCGCCATGTTCCAACGGTTCCACCACTTCCTCCTCTTAATCTGCAGAATTTGGCGACAGCGGCGTGACTCAGAAGGGCTTGGGCACTTAACACCACGCCAGCCTCCCTCTCCAGAGTAAGAAGATTAGGGGTCTCTTAATGAGCGCAGGCCCGGGAACGAGGGCCCTCGAAAACGTCAGTCTGAGCCGCTGGCCGTCTGTGGGGAGAGGAAAGCTGGCGGAGTGGAAGCGGGGCTCCCGAAAAGCTGCTATTAAGCAGAGAAAACATGTCTGGACCCCCACAAGCGAAGCGCACACCCAGAGCCAAAGGCGGAGGGGATTAAAACGCATACAGGAGGAATAAAACAGCCAACCATATGTCACTGAGTGAAAGTTCTGAAAACCCCTCCAACCCTGTTGTTTTATCATCTAATCCGTTTTCTTGTCACTGTACAAATGTTTGGAATTATATATATATATATATATAATTCATTTTTATGTTTTTTCTATTTCTGCTTTGAAATTGGGTGGAAACATTTAAATTATTTAAATGATTTTAAAAGATTTAAGTTCTACGTTCAATTATCCCGTGTATCCAATTGCCTAATGAATGAGAAGAATCTGTAGAGAACACTTTACGGGGTATGAACATTCGTTCTGAATATGATGACAGATTCTTTTATTGTGACATTACTGCTGTTTGTTCACAGTGTTGTTTCAGCCACATCTTCTCCTTCTGCTTTTTCTTCCTTGTGCTCCAGTTAGTGGATGGTTGTCCACACTATTCATCTCCCTATTTCTCAGGGCTCGGGACCAAATACAAGGATCCTTTTCAAAAAGTTGCTCATTTCAATGTTAACATGGATATAATGGATAAACAGGGATAAACAGGGTCTCGGTACAGTAGAATTATTATGCAAATGTAGAGAAATGTCTCCAAGTCCAGGCCTTGTTTCATGTCTCCTACTGGCAGCTAGTTAATGAATCAAACATGCCGACAGGCCACCCGTTTGAGTGAAGGGTGCTGTCACAGAATGGATGAAGGGATCCCTTTCACCTCTAAATAACTTCCGCCTCCGTCGCTGCGGGCCACGCGCTCCCCGAAGCTCAGAGCCAAGCAGGTGAGTCGGAAGGAGCCAGGAAATGAATTAGTCTAAGGCACACATGAGAACGTAGAGCTGGCGAATTAGCAGTCGATTAACCGAACTCCTCAAGTTCGCTGACGAGTGTTAATGACACCGAATCAACGAACAAAAAAAAAAAAAAGCGAAGGCATTTAGCAGGCAGCGGCGCTCACGCTAAGTGCCTTTTAAAGCCACAAAACACGTCAGAGCCCCTCAATTTAACCCGCCGACCAATACAAACACGCCGATCCAGGTGTGTCCTGTCTACCACCTGACAGAGACAGCCACACAGGTCGGGGGAGGGGGACACCTGTCCCCGCCGCTCTCTCTCACTTTCTCTCCGGCCGCTCCTCCCCACACGGAGGCAATTTCAGCAGCCACTTAGCCTGACATTTATTTGCTCTGTGCAAATGTCTGCCTGTCTGCACACTTAACGCCAGCCTCCCCCGTCCGTCACGCGCCTGTCTGACACCCCCGCCCCGCCCCGCCCCGCACTCGCCACCGCGGCCCGAGCAGACCAACAAGGGCAGATTCACGCGGCTGAACTTTGACATGGACGTACCGGATTACATGGCGAGTTGTCATTTGCACACTTGCTGTGAAGACCCTGGTGATGTCACCCTGAACCATAAACAATGGCTTCAAAAAGCCAAAAGTAAAATTTTGTACTTTTGCTTTAAAAAAAAAAAATGGAACTTTTTTTTGTTCTTGTGTAAACACATATAGCCAATAACCATTTAGCCCCATGTTCATAAAGCAATAACTCAAAACACACACAGCAGAGCAGAATGAGCGGAAAAGTAAATCCGACGAGATCCCATCACCTTCATGCCAATAACGGCTGGCCGGGAAAGTGAAATTAAAAAGACGTGCGCACACACACACACACACACACACAAGCACCTGCAGCCTGACAGAGCAGCGCTGGCATTTGGATTGGAACCAGATGCTCCAGCCAGATGAGGTAAACACAGCTCTGTCTGGACATACACACACCAGACAGGGACTCGCACGTGGAATGTGCAATCAGACGGGAGCATCTCATCAGCTCCCGAAACCGGCGGCGGGAAACGGAAAGCTGTCGCGCCAAAGCAGCAGGACGCTTCCACCGAGCATGAAATGGCCGTTGACTACTGATCGATAGATTCTGCGATCGACTGATCTGATCTTCCGAGGACAGGCCGTCAGTGCAGATCTAAATGAGTGTTAATGAGGGAGCTGTCCGTAGGAAGCTGCTGAGGGCGGGGTGACTGAGAACCACACGGCCACACATAAACGCATAAACGACATTCCACCGCCGGGCTCCGACAGTTGAGACAGGCACCCGGAAGCAGAGTATAAACATCCAGCAGCCATCTTGCTCAAGGCCCACTCATCGTTCTTTATCTTTGTTGCTGCTGGTCAGGGTGGTAGTAGCGAACTAGCCTATGAACCATAAGACCCAGGTTCAAATCCCACTTACTACCATTGTGTCCCTGAGCAAGACTCCATGGGGACTGTCCCGGTAACTACTGATTGTAAGTCGCTCTGGATAAGGGCGTCTGGTAAATGCTGTAAATGTAAATGTAAATTTGGGTGTCGATTAAAATCAGCAAATGAGCACCAGATCCCCCTTCACCTTCATCAGCTGTTTAGGACTGGACTTTTAAAACCACTTTCTATGTGAACTTAATTGCCTGGACGTAACAAAAGATGAGATCTTCAAAATCTTCACGTGACGTTGGGAACAGCAGCCTGAGCCAGACATCACAATTCGACAAAGACCAACAGAACCGCATACAGGACGGCTCAGTTTTTTTTTTTTTTCCTTTCTCAGATGTAAAGGGGAACTGAAAGGAGAAGGTGGGGGGAAGAGTTCTACCCGGCTGCTTCAGATAAATGCCGCAGTGTTTGTTCCGTTGAGTAAATATTCCCCAGAGGCCTGCGGCAGACGTCTGTAATTGCGCTGATGAAAAATGAGTTGTGTGACCGCAATTTCAAGAAGCCGCCGCGCTTTTTCGACATCACAACGAGCCGCGCAGAACATGCACAAATGGAGTCGAGGGTTCCGTGCGCCTCGCGGGGGAATTTTCTGCTCTGCGGAGTTGGTCTGGAGTCACGACCGGTCAGCACCTAATCCACCTGCAGAGTCCCGGCACACAGCTCAGAAAGGAGTTGAGCGTCTGGACCTTTTAACCACAGGAGTGACAATGTCCACGTGGACTGCTTATGACATCATCACCTTCAGAACATTCTCACATCATGCTGGGAGAACCATGCATGCTGCTGTCATTGATGCAACAAAATCTGACAATATTAAGGTCATGAGGTCAGATATGTGTTCTCTCCCCATGTTGGTTTCCTCCGAGTTGTCCGGTTTCCTCCAAAGGCATCAACTCTAGTTAGATCATTAACTCAAAATGGTCCATTGATATGATTTTCTTGGCATGATGGATGTCCAATAGTGATAGAGTATGGCATCCTTGTTGTCCTAGTCCTAACACGGAGGATGTGGAGCTTCTATGATGTGGTCCAGGATGCAGACCGCATGATGAAATTTGATTTTTGACATTGAAAACCACAGTAGACATACATACACATTCACACTATTTTTAAGGATGTTTATATGTAAAAGTAGTAAATTAGCAAAGAACTCGACAACCTTTCACTAGCGCTCTCACCCTCCAAAAAAAAAAACCTACAGCTCAGTTCTCTGTGGAAACACACACCACTTTTCTCTCTCACTGACACCAAATAAAACAGCCATGAGGTTCCTGGAGACTTCATTAGAGCGGATCCAGATACAAAGACCCTGGTGCTGTAGGGCTCTGCTGTGGTGAGGCCTTCGGACATGGACACTCACACACACACACACACACTGCACACTGTACTGCACCCTCTGTGATAATGCACAATGTATGGCACTTCATTAGAGCACACTGGTGGTTGCAGAATGGAGGGACTGAGACCAACGTTGATTAATGCTGAAAAAATAAGATTACTGCTTGTGTAATAATTAATAAAACTGTCAGAAATTCTCAACAATGCAGACCAGACACTATAAAAAAAAAACTTCCGGAACTTTTTAATTTAGCAAATGGAGAGTGATTCAAAGAGTGGGGTTCTTTTTGCCAGGTGGGTCCAACTCCAAATCATAAATGATCAAACGGAGACGGCAGACGTGTAAATCAAAGTAATAGATTAAAATCAACTATAAAAAAAAAATTGTTAACCTGCTGGCAAAACTGTGCCATTATCAATTAGAGATGAGGGCGTGGCCTAATACTCACAGCTGGCAGTGGTCACCCTTCACCCCTTTGGTGGTGCAGTAGCACTTCCCTGAGTTCACGTGGCATGTGCTGGCATGACTGTTACACTTGCAGGCTGCGGAGACAGACAGGCAGAGAAGAGGAAAAACGTCAGATGACAAAACGTTGGCCATCTTGTGTCCCTTCATCAGTGGTCAGATCGTGCACCTTAAAACTGAATTAATGAGGCAGCGGGACGTGTATCCGATCCTGACCACAGGAAGAGTCGGGGGTGAGGGAGAACTAAAAGAGGAGAGAAAGTCAAACAAAAACTCTCTTCATCACTGACCTCAACTGAGTGGATTATCAAACCAAATCTGTACAGACACACACACACACACACACACAGCCTGCTGGGCCAGACTCTTCCCGACGGTGAGGAGATGATCCTGCATGGATGCAGACCGGGGCAGACAGTCCAGAGCCTAACGTGGTCCAAGGTCATGGCATGCTCTCATTAAACAACTACAATTAAATCAATCAGGACATATTTCATGGAATGAACATCAAGCTCTGTAGGTATTGTCCAATATTTATGAAGAAGATGATAAATATAAAAAAGGTCATTCAACTCTCCAATCTCTTCATCCTGTGACCTGCTCAGGATATTGATATTTTATCAACTTATCTGCCCAAATTACGCTTTAATAAAACAATTGAAAATGTTTCAGTACTAAATCAAAGATATGTGAAGTCAATGGATAAATGGGATTCAACTTAAAAGGTCAATGCAGCAAGACCAGTGATTTTTATTACATTTGGGTTAGGGTTAGGGTAAAGAGCTCATTACACTGATTACGACGGGTACCCATACACATGGACATTGTGCATGCAGAGAAAAAACAATTTAAAAGACGTTTTCCAGTATATGGGAGAGAACCCAATTTTAGAGTGATTTCAGAGCGGACGTTTAACAGAATATTTGTCTTTGTCATGTATCAAGGGGAACAATGTGCACAACAATTATTTAAAGACCAGAACAGGAAAAAATTACATTTCAGCACCTACATTGACATCCAAAAAAATCCCTGGGTGAATGCAATCAGGGAAAATCCATGGATCATGAGGCAGGGAAAATATAAAACCCGGTCTGGAGGTCAGGCCTGCAGATGGCTGGTGGACTTATCGTGGAAATGTCAAAATGGGGACCCATTCATGTCATGAATTAATCAGGACATTCCACAAATTGGTTGAATTCCATTTGACAGTTTGTCCAAAATGATTTTCATCGGGACGTTACCAGTGGCTACCTTGACAAGAAGGAATAAGCAGTGTGCTTGGATTTACGGCATTTATCAGACGTGTGGACGCATGGATGTGTGTGTGCGTGTGCACATGTGCATGCTCTGTTTACAATTCAGCAAATGACCTGAGCTCCTTAATTAAAGAAGCCAAAAAAGCTAATTAGTACATAATTGCACAGGCTGGGCCATTTCAGGCAACGCCATATGTGAAACTCGTACTACGACTCCCAGTGGGGTGAATTTTCAACCGCCAGCAACTTTCATATAATTATAGCACAAAACAACAACAACCACCTGATACGGCCAGCGTTCCTCACACACCGAGAGCCTTTCACTGCTCCATTCAGTAATGACCACAGAAAAAGTAATTAAATGGACACAAGAACAGGGAAAGGGATTGTTGCTGCCAGAACTATAAGAATGGATTGATTCATCTGTCAGGACGTCGATTCAGTTAATCAAGAAAAGCAACAAGTCAGACATTAGAAATCCAGAAGAAGAGAAAAAGACAAAACAATTATAAACAATTGTTTTCTCTTCGTAACATATACATATATTTGTAACATATATTTGTTACACATATTTTATTTTAAAAACTTGAAAGTGTAATATTTGGTTATGTTTGCAATATATGCATATTGGTTCATTGTATACTTGCAATATTTGCAATACTGTGGTCTATAGCAGTCAATAAAGCATTTCACTGCATATCATACCATGTATGACAGTGTGTGTGACAAATAAAAATAGAATTTTAAATTTGAATTGTTACAAAACAGTAACAGTAACATCAGTTCCTGACCTTATGACCCCCGTAATCCACCAGAAACACCAGATCAAACCCCATTCACCCGACTTTGCATACATACAGGCGCGTGTGTGTGTGTGTGTGTGGGGGTTGCTGGCCTCTCAGTAGGATAAATGCTGTGTGATTTATGAGTAAATTGCCATCTGATCTTCCATCTTAATCGGAGCAGGAGCTGCTGCTTCAGCACTGGAGCCGTGAGCAAACACACACACACACACACCAACAATGGAGCTATGTGCCAGGCACACACTCTTTGTGTGAACGAGGTTCTTACACGTATAACATTATTTTAACTAACACACAACACACAAACACGCACATGGCACACGTGTTTCAGCAGACGCGGGGATGACATTACATCTCACCGCGTTAAAGTTCCCCGTCCAGCCCCAGCTCTGACAGATGGCAGGCAGTGGCTCTCTCAGGAGGGGAGTCACAGGAAAATACATAAAAGCGGCGTCTCAGGACGAAAGCGGGTGAGGAGAACGAGGCAGGCTGCCCAACGCTCCTAATTGCTCTAATTTAGTGGCGGTCTGGAGATTGGGCGGCCGCGTGGAGAGGCTCGGAGGACACGTTATCTGTAAAACGGTGGCGTTTTATGTACTTTACGGCGTATGCGGCTTTTCAAGTTGGAATCATTTCCAGTCAAGTCAGAAAAGGAGCTCTCATTAAAACCAGATGCTTTTGTTAAAGAACCTGTCGCGTTCCTCGCACAGTAGAAAACATTCTGTGTGAGTTTTGTGCGGTAAAAGTGTGTGTCATTACAAAGAAAAACTGATTAATGCGCAAAAAGCCACTTCTAAGCGTAATGCAAACATCAGACGGCTTTTTTTTCCAGACGATGGGTTTTGTGGACAGGATGAAGGTTCGCCGCTGGCTGCACATCTCACGGTGAAGGTTCCAGACTCCAGGAGGTACTCTGCACTGTATACACTCAGCAGCTACGTGTGTGTGTGTGTGTGTGTGTGTGTGTGTGTGTGTGTGTGTGTGTGTGTGTGTGTACGTACAGTTAGGCTGTGATTGATTCAAGCAGCCTGGACAAGCAAATGTTCCCACAACTGAGCAGATTTTTGCATCTTAAAAGATACCCTTAACCAGTCAATCATCTTACACAAGCATAAACAACGGAACCCAGATGACCAATTACCACAAAACTTCTGATTCAGCTGAATCTTTTCTGGAAATATCATAATAAATCCGCTTTAACTAAACACGTGCAACTACTTATGGGTAGGCTATTTAAGAACACTGACTCAAACTGGATTGAACTGTGAGAAAGACAGTAAAAAACTGCACCCAGTTAACTGTTGCCCTTCGTGTAACAATGCCTTAATACAATAATAGTGAATAACACGTAGAAATGTAGCAATATTAACAGAGCAAACTCACACTGTCTAAAGCCATTTTTTCATATTATTAATATGAAATGTGTTGAACTAGTAACTGTATTGCAGCCAACCACTAGGGGCGCTAGACCTTCACGTTTTTTGTGCATAATCCAATGTCCAAGGATTTAAAAAATACACTGAAACATGACCGAGAGCACAAAAGCAGACCGACTGTGCCCCGATAACTACCGGCAACCTAAGGCCATGCAATAATCCCATTCACAGGAGGCAAACAAGAGCTGTGGACGCACTAATCCATTTTATAGTGGGGTAATTGCACAGAACGGGCCTCTATGAGCCAGATAAAACTCAATATCCTTAATGTAAAAAGTGCATTAGAGCGCTTCTATTAATAAAATGCAGCGGCAAGCACTTCTTTATTTCCCATCTTCGCTACTTTATCAGCAGCGGGGAAAAATCTATTCCCTCAGCATCTGTGAGCTAAACGCCACTAAACCTCTCCCTCGCTTCCCCAGTCTTGCCCGCTCTCTCTCTCTCTCTCTCTCTCTTGCTTTTCATCTCTTTTAAATTCTGTTGAGTTGTGCCCTCTTTTGGCCCCCTCTCGGCGAGTTGGTGCCCTCTTGCCTTGTTAGTCCGTTAATTGACACTTAGTGCGGCCGCAGAGCCCAGCGGTGGTTCCGGGTGGCGGGAGAGGAGGAGAAGCTCGTCTTATCACCGCCAAAACCTGCTTTGGGGGGCTCTGCGGCACAGACGGGCGCCGCTCTCCGACTGACGGGGGGCTACCTGAGATACCACCACGCTCCGGCTCATTAAAAGGAAAGAAAACAGGAATCGGTTGGCCTTGGCTGGGAAAAACCTGACTTCAGGATCATTATAGCGCTTTCTCCTACACACACACACACACGCACGCACACAGACACTGAAATGGTTTTCTGGGGCATTTTTTGGTGGGTTATAAATATGCTTTATGTGATATTTCTGCATTTTAAGATGTGTTAAAAAAAAAGAAAACAAAAAGATTGTAAAATATTGCCATAGTTTGCTTTAAATTGAAATTTATTTAACACTAGAGCTAATTTAAATATATATTTATTTATTTATTTATTTATTTATATCAAGTCAATATTCACAGGTCTGATGACAGTGCATTTCACTACTGTAACACACACACACACACACAGTGTAGCCAGACGTCTGTCGGGCCTCTCAGTAAACGGCATGGTGGGAGAGAGGGTTTAATTAGTCAGTGTGGCAGAGAGTCTGGCACTTGGGTCCTTGTGCTTCAGCGATGATGCATTAGCATCCACACACACACACACACACACACACACACACGCACACACACACACACAAACACACAACTTAGCCAGAACACAGCTACGGTCTTCATTTGAGTTCAGTCCGGCATCAGATTTTCTCTGATTCTTAAATTTTGTTACATGTTTCATTCAAAAATTCATTTCAAACATTTCAAACGTCCACGTGTCACAGTGTGCTTCTCAGCCAGTCCTGTTTTGTTTTATTAGCAATTCCCTGCTATGAAGAAATGTAGAATAAATTCTGTTGACAGTTTCACAGCCGTCTGCAGCTCCACTGTTCTCCTGACCTTTATAAAAGTACAGATCCACATCAGACCAGTGTTTATTATCAGAAGGTGAGAAGGGTCAGCATTTTTGCATGATTTTTGCTCCGCTTTGCTCTACTTATAGCTGATGGGGAAAAAAAAAATACAAGCAAGAAACCAGGACTTTTGATTAGATGAGACACCAGCTTTCTGCAGATTCTGCAAATCTGCCAAAAAAAATGACAGACAATGACAGAAATTAATCTGAGACGTGTTTGAGCACATTTAGCAGAGAGGGTGGATGTCACATTAGTGATCATGCTCTTATAGTCCTGCGATGAAATAGGAAGAACGTTCGACCGATTTGGCTTTTACTGGTATAATTCGCCGTTACAGAGGTGCGCAAATCGCACGGCTCTCAGGACGCTAGAAATCCATAACAATAAATGTCACTCTGATTGGACGCCATAACCAGGAAAAATAGCCGGTAGAGCTGGAAGAGACAAGCTGAGGATTATAGATATGAGCATGCGGGCACATAAACACACACACACACACACAGATATACTCAGACCTGCATATACACCCTCCCATTGACTTTTTCATTTGCGTCCACAAATTTAATATACAATCCAATCTCTACGGATACCGAAATGGGTTTTTTAGGGGTGCCATGAAATATTGATACATAAACTACTGACAGGTTTTATCGATAAGATTTGGAGCCAACTATGTATTCAAATTATCCAGCATTTAAATGAGATTCATAAGATTTCAATCCCCTGAAAACCTGTTTGCAGCTTCATAATCATACTAATATGACACTAAATGTTGAGGTGGTAATCAAATCGCATTCAAAGAGTTGCAGGTTCAAATCCCGAACAGAAAAGGTGCCACTGAGGTCCCATTGAGCAGGGTACCATCCCCACATGGCTGTTCATGGCTGCCTACTGCACACTAAGGTGATGGGTTAAATGCTCCTGTTTACAAGTCAAAAGTTTTAACCAACAAAAAAGTAATGTAGTTATAGCCATTTAGAGCACAGAGCATAATTCTCTGATGGTTGCTGATTCTCATGGTTGAAACGATACTCAGGAGAACAATTGAGAACTGTCCCATTGTTTGGTGCTTTACAAATAAAAATTGATTGACATGACTGAAAATTTGTTTATTTGGACATTTACTGAAATTTTAACTCTAATTTTGATTCCCAGGATGGGATTTGAAGCACTTCAGCTCTCTCTGTTTTAATGTATTAATAATGGTTTCTGGAGACTCTTTTAACTTTTACTTTAAACCGCTGTCTCTCTCTTTTTCTGGTACAACTCTCTGTCTCAAGCACAAATGACTAAATGCAATATTTCTGTCCAATGATTTGACTTCCTGCTCGATTCAGGTCTGCGCTGCATATAAAGCAGGTACATCTGCCTTCAGCTCACAGATCCGTCGAAACGGAGGGAAACTGTGACCTCGGTAACGTCCAACCCACACACACCTGTAAACATAGCTGAGAGCATGAATATTCTACCCAGACCCACGCCCACTCCCGTTAGAGATGCTAGAAACATTTCCTGCCATATGCTGCATGTGTGTGTGTATGAGTGTGTGTGGGGGTAGTGTGTCTGACAGCAGTTGGCTGCGCTGCTCGATCCCGTGGAACCGCGCAAGGTACTCAAATGCTGGCTTAGCAGGCGGTGAACTTACAGTAAGGGCATAAATAAAGAGTATCGTGCTGCTCCAGCAAGGATCTGTTTACAACAAGTACACCCTCTTAAAATCATCTCCATCATCGTTATCTTCATCATCTCCAGAAAATGAGACGGGAAATTGTTGTCTCTACATAACAAATAATTATTTTCTATTTTCTCAAACTTTTACAGCAACCATGTCACAAGACAATCCATGATGTGTGTTTTCTGATACAGCATTAACATATATAGCTCAAACCCCACTTACAACCATTGTGTCCCTAAACAAGACACTTAACCCTGAGTGTCTCCTGGGGAGACTGTCCTTGTAACCTCTGAATCTAAGTCGCATCTGGTCAATTCTGTAAATGTAAATGTATACAGCTGCATTTTTTTCCAGATTTGTTGGGAACATATACTGTACACACACCAATGATGAATATGCATATAATACACAATAGGAATTTAACCGGTGCTGCACGTTACGTCTACTCGCAATCACAATATCAACCTGTACAGTTATGTAGCCATGAAGTGCTGCTTGAAATGTGTTTTTTTTTGTTTTTGTTTGCAAAAATCTGCAATATCAGTCATTTATTATATATCAGTGCCTTTTCATAGAAAATCAAGCAAGGTGAATCATGACAGCATTTATTTAGCGAACGCATATCGCAATACTGACCTCAATTATCATAATATGACTTTTTCCCCAAGTCGTACAATTTAATAAATGCAACCCCAAATCTGCTCAAGCTCCCACTTAGCACACCAATTAAGTGCCTGTTTTTACGGCGCCTGAAAACTAACAGATGCACACATCTACACGTGTAAACACACACACACACACACACACACGTCTTCAACACTGCAACATGACAGCAAATCATTCATCCGCCACTGCACAGAGAGAAAGAAAATGAGGGTAACGCGAGCGAAGGAGACCGAGACGAGGGAGGATGGTGGAGGAAGAGAACTTTTCCAGAAATGAAAAGGAAAGCAATCGAGACAGTGTGAGAGAGAATGATGGACTCAGATGTGACAAATAAATAAATAAACCGAAAAAGAGGGATGGAGAAATAAGACATTAAAGAAGAAATAAAAAAAATGGCTTGGGTGAAAAAAAATGTTTAGATATGAAAATGAACAGCAAATTGGACAGAATTTGTGTGAGGTAAAAAAACAGAAGAGAAAAGAAAGTAAAGACTTTTGACAGATATGAAAAATGAAGATCCTTAATCTGGTGGTAGACCAATAAATCAATAGGGGAAAAGAACACACTCTCACAGACGAAATCGCAGGCAGGTAGGCAGGCAGACAGGCGGCCTGTGCCGCTCTGTCCGCACGGACGTCTGGCGGAAGACGGCTTAATGGAATTGGCCGGCCACCTCAGCATGGGACGTCCAAAAGCAATAAACATTTTAATTGCACTCCTCAGTGCTGGCTTCACGCAAGGCCAGAGAGAGGGAGCGAGGGGACGAGAGAACAGAAGGGAGAAGTGATAAATAGGAAGTTGAAAGTGTGTGTGTGTGTGTGTGTGTGTGTGTGTGTGTGTAGTGAAGAGTGGGAGGTCGGTGTGTCTGTTCATATTAACATCTACATCTCTTTCTCTCACTCCCAGTTCCTACAGACGGCAAATAAAGTGGCAGGAAGACAGTTGACTCGATTCCACAAACGCACGGATTTTCACAACAAATTAGAGCCTAGAAAATGTCAAAATGCACACAACCCATTTCCTCTGTCCAGTAATATCATGGCCCGGCAGATGCTGCCCACCTTCCCCCTCCCAGCACCGAATGGACCGCCGGCTCCCACGCCGCACGGGTAGCATTTGCACACAGTCCGAGTCGTTCGTCGCTGCTCTCCAACGGCCTTCCATAACACGGCTGTCCCCCTCAGCTCCTGGATGGGCACCCGACGCCGTTAGATGACCATCGGCACTTCCTGGCTGCCAGAGCGGCCAGGTGCTCCTCTGATAGCTGGCGCTGCAGGAGCCCAGAAGCTCAGAACATTACTGCTTACACACGCTGGTATTGGTGCTTGTTGCGACAACAAGGTCTTTAAAAGAGACCGTCTCCGACCCAGCTGTTCCTAAACAGCATCATTCAGCGGTGGCCTTGTGCCTAAGGAAGCGGACCTGTAATCAGGAGGTTGCCGGTTCGAATCCCGAGCAAAGCACCGTCCCCACAAACTGCTCCCCAGGTGCCTGTCATGGCTGCCCACTGCTCACCAAGGGTGATGGTTTAAAAGCAGAGGACACATTCCAGTGTGTCATTATGTGGTGTGCTGCAGTGTTTTACAATGACAATCACTTAACTTTATTCAGCAGCAGCTGGTCATGTGACCGTATCCTATGTCACAGTGTAACACCTGTAATGTGTTTTGCATCGTCACATTCTCCAAGCATACAGGAGCGTGACAAAGCTGTCCAGTCGCATTAAATCCTTCATGGGCCAACGTTTCTCAGGAAGCAATGCATGGGGTGGCATCGGTAATGAGACAAACATGAAAGATCTGTAACTCATGGCCTTTGAAGGACGCGGTTTACTAATGCCAAGCCTGAGCAGGCCGCGTCCTCCAATGGCCCCTGGAATGGGACAAATCTATGGACTGGCCCCCATATGACACACACCCACACTCACTCACTCCCTCACTCAGCCCATATTATGACCCATTCATCGCTTCCATCATTTCACACACACCCACGCACTCGTTGACCCGCCACACACACACTCCACAAGGTCACCTCTCACTCCATCATTTGTATCCCTTGAATGCAGATGGAGGACGCTTATCTGAAAAAAAAAAAAAAAAGAAATCCCGCCTGTCCCCCAGCCCCGTCTCTCTCTCTCTCTCTCTGGTGTCACCTTCTCCTCGCGGACAGCTGGGCTGCTGTCATATTTCAGCCCTGTGCTCAGCTGACGGACTGCCACTCTGCCTTCCCTGACACCCCCACTCGGGCCAAAGAGGCTTCCATCGCCCCCGTCTCTCCCCACCCCAGAAGTAATTAAATGGAAATATTTCATAAAAATCGTTTTGCGATGGTGACGACGCTAAACCTGAAAAACAACATGACGGGATTAGAGCGGAGCGGAGCGGCGTATACGTCCCCAGCCGTGCACAGTCAATAAAGGCTTTTTAAACACAGGTGTATTGTGCCCGACGCACACTCGGCTTTACAAATATGAAGGGAGGCAACGAACGACAGAGGCGAAGGGACGGAGGGATGGAGGGAGGGAGCAAATCCCCGGGGGACGAGCTGCGGCCCGACATCCATCAAATCTCCACACTCCGTTCCCCGCGGGAATTGGAAGGGCAGGCTGGTGAGTTTAGGTGTCATCTTCAGGAAATAAGAGAATGATTAAGAAAGATCTCGTGTCCCTGGGATGGAGGGGAAGTGAGGGATTCGTCTCACTTCATCTCACCCCTCCACTCTGCTGATCTCTCCCCTGTTTATCGGTCCGTCTCTCTCCCCCTCTCAGCCTGGTATCGCGTTCTCCCCCCTCTCCATCTGACTTTATCTTTGCACAACTGTCCCGTCGCTTCCTTGCCCCCGTCTGTCTGTTTGTCTGTCCCGTCCTCCTTCTCCCACATCTGTCTCTCTCTACTTCTGAAACGCTCCTTCGGCAAATTCTGTCTGTCCGTCACGTTATGCATGGCTCTGTCTAAGCCATCATCCTTCCTCGATGTGTCTGTCTATCAGGCTCCACGTCTCTCTCGATACCGAGCTGTCTCTCTCTCACCCATCTGTCTGTCTGTCTTCCTGTGTAAGAACTGACAGGTTATATCAAAGGGTGAGAAATACAAATAATTTACCACATCTATTTATCAAAAATATATTTTTTAAAAATGTTAAAGACAGCATAACAGTATAAAGACTGAACTATATTTTTAACTGCTTCTGAGTGTTCAGTATTAAGTCATTTTATACGTCCAGGTTCAAACCCCATTTAATACCATTGTGTCCCTGAGTAAGACACTTAACCCCGAGTGTCTCCAGGGGGGGACTGTCCCTGTAACTATTAAGGCGCTCTGGATAAAGGTGTCTGATAAAAATGTCATGAATGTAAATAAAAAAATGTAAAATAAAAAAGAACATACAGAACACAGTTCAGCCCACATGAAGAAGCAAGCCAGCCATGTGTGTGTGTGTGTGTGTGTGTGTGTGTGTGTGTGTGTGAACAAGGCTCCAACATCATGAAGTGGGTGCTAATGCCATATATTTTCACCCAGTATAGTGTGCAGAACAAGTCACTTGGAACACATTGAACATCACAACATCTCTACAGAAACCCTACTTACACTACCGGTCAAAAGTAGGGACGCACTGGCTCATTTAATTTTTTTCAGATTATAGAACAAACTGAAGATACAGGGAGCTTTTGCTGTGATGTCAGAATTTCACACTTTCGGCTTGTCTCACCCACCTTCAGTTGGACAAAAGTGAAAGTGAATGTGAAGTGATTGTCATTGTGAAACACTGCAGCACAGCACACGGAGCACACAACGAAATGTGTCCACTGCTTTTATCCATCACACTTAGTGATCGGTGGGCAGCCATGACCACCACAGGTGTGTCCCAACTTTTGACTGGTCGTGTATGTGAGGGTTGAGTCCAGGTTGATGATATAATGCTCAGAAAGAAGAGTCAGGCTGAAATGTCACATAATATCAACTGAACAAGAATGAGAAAGCGATCGATTCGTAAAAGTCAGTAACATTGTCAGCATTGCGGGAGAATATTGAGCAAAATGACCTTTTCAATTGAGTCTTTAGTCTCAAAATAACTAATTTATACAGAACATTGAGACTGAACATGCTATCATTTCCCATCAGCACGTGTCAGGACATTTTCAGTATGTTCTAATTGTTCTCCACACCCGCAGAGTCGGATATCCTCTGCTCTTCACACTGATCCAGGATCAGGGACTAACACTCAGGCAGGACACGATGTCCCCTGGACCACAGTCTGTCACATCTGTTGCTCCTCCAGTATTAATCCCTGGTGGCACATCGGCACAGCAGTGCTGGAACTCACCTTGGCACCTCCCGCCGTTGGTAGGGTCTCCGTAGTAACCGGCCATGCAGGTCTGGCACCGGGGGCCGCTGGTGAGGTTCCTGCACTGCTCACACAAACTGCCGTTCACACACCTGCTGTGGCCATTACACTGGCATGCTGCAGCACACAGAAGAGAGTTGTAAGGCATGGCGGTCTATGTATGTGTGTGTGCGTGAAACAAGAAAGCTTGTGTGTAATGAAAATATAAATGCATAAGGTGTCATAAGAGCGTATGAACGTTTGCTTGTAAAGTGTGTGTGTGTGTGTGTGTGTGTGTGTTCTTTAATGTACTTTATGTGACTGTATATATGCAAGAAACAAAGTGTATATGTGCTTCTGGATTTTGTATACACCTATAGATATTTATTACATAGTTATAACCATAACCATTTTACGCGGCAAAAGTGTGTGGAGAGAATGAATGTGTGTCTGTGTGTGTGTGTGTGGGGGGGGGGTTGCTCACCAGGGCAGGTGAGGAAGGACCAGTTGAAGCCCCTCTCCCGAGAACACAGGCTGGGGTCCAGCTGCAGGTCTCTGCCCAGTCTGGAGCCGCTCCTAAGCGGGCCCTTGGACGATCCCTCCGCACACACCCCGCGGCCCGTCCGGCTGGGGTCCTCGCACCAGCCGCACTCGGGCTGCTCCAAGCACGAGTCGCAGGAGCGCAGCCCCGAGCAGTTCAGAGCTACAGGCACAAAGTGCAGAGGCAGAGGAGTAAGGAGAGCGGGGACTGGTGGGAAAAGTGCGATAGGCGGGCGAGGTTGAGCTCAAAATTAAAAGTGAAAGAGGAGCATGCAGATAGATAAAACAACAGCAGAGAACAAACAATAAAAAAGGGATTCCCCGAAGATGATTAAATGTCCCTTTAGTCATATAATAATCATTCTACCAAGCCCCAGCTTTTTATTTCGAGAACATGTCAGTAAACCAGCACCAAAGTCCCAGGCAAGACAAAAGCTCTCAACACTGAAACACAACCTCCCGGTGCAAAGTCTTCGTTGGATCTGCACCACCAACAGCGGCCAATTGTTTTGCTCAGCTAAATATGCTAATGACAGAGTTAGGGTGAGTTGACACCAACCAGGTGTCAACACTGGGGATTCACGTGTTCGAAAGAGCTGTACTATGATATTGGTATGGGCCACAGTCCTCAACGCACATGATAATGGAATTAACTCTCACTCACTATGCATTAACCGCTTAACCGAGGAGGGGCAAAATCCCACTGCAGCGCATGCACACACCCACTATTGACAATTTAGAGTCATCAGTTTACCTAGTGTACATGCCTTTGGAGGGTGAGAGAAAAAACGGAGTACCTGAAGAGAGCATGCAAACTGGGGAATTGTGGCCTGGTCTGAAAGGTATCCGGCGTAAACTTTGGCAAGGTCAGTTGTTACCGGTCTTCTGTTTTCAGTGATGTAAGTCCTCTTTCATTAAGAATGGCTCAATTGGTTGTGTCATGCACGATATTATTTACTCAGAAGCTCACTATTCAGAGGTTCTTAGTCACCTTCAGCAGAGTAATAAGCATAAAGTTGTGTCATACACTGTCACCACTGAACAAAAGATGAAGCCATTAATGTCGGCTTATTCACACACATCATCGTTGGGTCGTCACCCCTGCCATCTCTTGAGGGGGGAAAAGAAATAAAGCAGCAGGAACGAGCAGGTAGAGGAGCTTTAATGGCTCCCCGGATGGTGCCTGAGGGTCAGGGGTGTGTCCACAGTGACAACTGTGCAAGGCACAGTGAAAGAAAGGACTGGACAATGGTGACATCAGCACATTATTATTACAGTCAGGGGCAGAGGTCAGATAACAGAGATTTCTGGGTAATGGAGGAACAGCTTAAAACTCCTCTAACTCCAGGGATCAGCACCACAGACAGTTCCCTTACAACAAAATTCATTTATTAAGTGTGACCATAAAGGAGATGATAGCACCAGAACAAAAGTGTACAATAAAATGTTAACTCCCTATACACACACACACGTACACACACACACACACACACACACAAAGTGTAGCTAAATAAGGCTTAATTTATATGAGCAGTTGAACGGGTTAACTGTGCAGGTCTTTATACTGTCATTTGGCTGAATGAAACAATTATGTTGCATAATTTTCCAATGGCCTCAATTGCAATGTTCAATGTACCAGCTAGAATTGGCCACAATTGTTTACCATGTGACGTTGCACACATGACTGAATGTTTAGGAGACCAAAAGGGAACAGTTCATGATAAAAAAAAAAGTTGTACAGTGATCAGACACATTTCGTACTTTGTAGTACGAATCTTTTATTCTTATAGACAAAATATACCATAAAAAAAGGATTTACTGTTGCTCTCTCCACCTAATAATTTTAAACACTGAGTGCACAGACCTGCATGAAGGCCCTTGATCAGAAATCTGTAAATGGCCACAGGTGGCTTTCAGAATATCATAAAAATGTCCTCTGCAGTATGCACCCACACAAACTACAAAGACTTCATTCTTTCCAGAAGGTTCCGCCGCTTAAGTGCTGAGCCAGCATCTCTCACATCCTGGTACTCACAACGGAAGTTGTAGACACGGTATCACAACACAAAGCTCTCCCCAGAGCCCCGTCTGCTCTTATGCAGAGTTGGGTTTGGCTCCCGTCCACATGTGGACACCCCAGACTCAGACTGCATCTGGCACTGAAACCCTCACAGAGTCTCCAGTCTTACACCTGCCAAATACACCTACCAAATAACAACTTATCATTTTAACACTGATTCATGTTACACGTTCTAGGCTCTTGAAACAGTACACTTGAATGGGTTTTTTCATTAAGCTTACAGAACAGGCCCAACATTTTGGACACACTTTCTCATTCAATGTGTTTTCTTTATTTTCATGACCATTTACGTTGGTAGAATCTCACTGAAGGCATCAAAACTATGAACGAACATGTGGAGTTATGTACTTAACAAAAAGTGGAGACCTGGCCTCCACAGTCACCAGACCTAAACCCAGTCGAGATGGTTTGGGGTGAGCTGGACCGCAGAGTGAAGGCAAAGGGGCCAACAAGTGCTAAACACCTCTGGGAACTCCTTCAAGACTGTTGGAAAACCATTTCAGGTGACGACATCTTGAAGCTCATCGAGAGAATGCCAAGAGTGTTCAAAGCAGTAATCAGAGCAAAGAAACTAGAATATAAAACATGTCTTCAGTTATTTCACCTTTTTTTGTTAAGTACATAACTCCACATGTGTTCATTCATAGTTTTGATGCCTTCAGTGAGAATCTACCAATGTAATAGGTCAATAAAGAAAACACATTGAATGAGAAGCTGTGTCCAAACATTTGGCCTGTACTGTATTTCTAAAAGCATCCACAATGGGATTTTAGTGAAACTGATTGTTTTTGTCAGTGGCACCTTGCTGTTTCAGGGTTCAGGGAACCCACAATCATCTGGCACTGGGGGTCAATTTCATGTCAATTTACAACCTTTGTTCTGAAACAGGCAGACCTAATGGAGAGCAAAGTCTGCACTTTGCTATAAATTAAGGACAGCCTGGACTTTCCCGATTTAACAGTGTTATATTTTTTTATAGGGCCCACAATTTGTAGAGGGGCCTCTGTATGTATGTTTTTGCCATGTTTGCATGGCAAAAAAGGCTTCTACTGCCTCCAAAGAGAGTATAAAAGTTGAGGGGCGGTGCAGAGCATGAGGATGAACTGGCGCCAAGCTCAGTGCCCGGGTGAAGCTGTTTATTGCTTGCTGAACATATGCAGAAGTTGTTAAGGTTAATGCGGCTGAAGGATTGACCCTGTCGGGCAGAGCTGCCCACTCAGACGCCAGCCTGCCAACTGCAGATTCACAAGGGGACCCTGCTGCCGATCAGCAGGCTTCCAGCTAATTTAGGACAGCCGAGCGTGAAATTAAGTTAAAAAGCAGCAAATAAACCTTTAACAATCCTCCAGAGCAAAACAAGATGACCATTTTTATTATTTATTTTTTAATACTCCTTAAGAGGTAAAAACACACAGACAAATAAAACATTTTTTTTTTAGATAAATGAAAATTAATCTATTTATGGTATCCATCTGGTGGCTTCTCAATGGATCATTTATTATCATTCAGCTCTGCATGCAGCTTCCCCACCGTTAAAAAAAGTCAACTCGTGTGACCGCCTATGAGGAAACGAGATCAGAAAAGAAAAGAACAAATTTCTCCATTGTTGAACATGAGCCACAAGGTGCCACCTACGGGTAGGGATTGCCGTTATTTCTCGCTTTCATTGCTGTATTAGTTGAGCGTGTTGAGTCACTGTGTGCTGGGCCTAAGACGCCCATTTGCATTTTGATTGGCTGTGATGGTGGACGTGATGGCCACTTTATGGCCAACCAGCCAAAAAATAATTAAATTGCCCCCATCACAACAGGTGCAAATATGCAGTGATGAGAGGTTTGAGCACTACTGCTTTTTACCTGTTGGTAAGGTATAAAACCTGGAAGAGCTGAAAATAATGTCTGGATCTGGAGTGGATCTGGACAGATCCTGGTCTATATTCTTGGTTCTGCAAATGATTAGCAGAAGAATTTAGGATTTATACCCAACAGTCCAGTTAAAATATATAGGGGGTGGGGGATGGAGCTATTATTCTCACAACACAAACACAGAGTTTTCTACTGAGGCCAGACAGTTGTCGATAAGTTATGGATTTTCCGGCGGCAGCCGCTCGCGGTGTGACAGGCAGCGATAGAAAAGCTGATGCCAGGCTTAAAGTTCACACGGTGTCTGTTCTCAGAACTCCGCCGCCCCAAGGGTTTAATAAGTGCAGATGGCAGAAACAGGAAGGGGAATTGAAAGAGCGGGAAAAAAAAAAAAAAAAAAACGAAAAGGAGCAGTATGTGTGTGTCCCTGCAAAACAAAAAAAACCTAAAACACTCACAGCCGCAGTCCGCCGTCTTCCACTCCAGACACTGGCCGTAGGGGAAGGAGATGACGTAGGCATTGGAGTCGACGCAGCGCCGGGTGCTGCTGCACCACATGCACTCGGTGGCCTGGCTGGTGCAGTTGGCGCAGGTGGTGCGCAGGGAACAGGGCAGCTTGCACTGACGGCCGCTCTGGTTGGGGCTCGCTGCTGGAGGGAGAACAGAAGGCCGTTAGGGGCCGTATTCAATCAGATTCCACTGCCAGCCTTTAACAACTGGAAATGAATGTAGAATAAAGGGGCATTGACCAACCAAAAAGAGCCTTAGACTAAGGAGAGATTGGGAAAAAGTAAAATTTACTGGAAAAGTCTACTCTAATTTACAAAACACACAAAAGAGCTTAAAGAGGAACAAGCAGTGGTTGTTTCAATACTTCCAGAAGTTGTAGTATTCTGCTTTTCTGCTCTAAATAAAGCACTCTCACCAGTATTCATATGACATCATGTTCCCAGCATGGACTGACTAGTTACATATATTGCCTGGTTGTTGTTCACCTTAAGTCTCATAAAAAGCTTGTTCTTGAAGGGAAATGCAAATACAACTTCTTTCTAATCAATGCACACAAATAATGAATATTTGAGGAAAAATGCTGGTCATTTAGTAATTTTTGGTAATTTAGTTTATATGAACATCAGAAATTTAGAATCACTGATCATTAGAATATTTCCTATGATCATTCAAAAACAGAAATGTCAAACTTCTGAAGGTGTCCAAAAAGCTGAAAGTGTCCAAGCTTTATCATTAAATTAGATAGCACTGGTATTGTTAATATTAAGTCAAACTAATTGGTAAACTTTTGATTGCTCGTACCATTCAACCAACAAAATAAACATGAAATGAGTTGTGGTGTAAAATTGTGCCCCAATTATGCTGGTCAGTACTGGGTCTGCGTAAAAGTGTGCAAATCCCCCACTGGCCCTGCTTGAAGCGACAGGGAAGGGTGCAGCAAGTTTGCTCAATCAGTTGCTCGACTCTCTTTTCCTTGACTTGGTGCCAGAACTGGACTGGGAATTGGGCCAGAAGCTCATTCAAGACCTCGTTTGCTTGCCTTGCTTTGTCTCCCGGCTGCCATGGGGCCGTGCTCCGAGACCAGCGGGGCCCAACCCCAGAGTAGAAAGATTCGGTCGAAGTTTTGCACCAAGCAAGGCTGTCTGCTTGCTCTCCTTGAAATGATTGTTCAGAGCTGTCAGTCATTCTGAGGTTTATGAGAGGAAAGGTCATGTGTTCCTTCACCCTCTCTGGTGCACTGTAGTCTCTCTGTATGAAAACCAGTCGCCCTGAAAACAACGGGCTCTGGAGAACCCCAGCCGCTGAACAATTAAGAGTTCCCCATGCACTGTGATGGGTACTGAAATGGGGCACAGATTCTAACCCAGCTGAGGTCAGATGTTCTGAAGCGATTTCTTACCTACTGTCTTCTCGCAGATTAGCCCCTGGGCCTCGCCGTTGCACGGCTGGGCCTTCAGGCTAGAGATCTGAGCGCGCTCCAGATAGGCACAAAAGCCCGAATCACTGGGTTCCCCCGGCAGCCACTGCAGGGTGGTGTTGTGGAAGGATGACGCGTCCTCCCAGCCCCAGTAGGACACGTTGATCTTCCGCAGACCTACCCACGGAGCCAGTTTCTGAAAGAGAACGCCATCAGTTTCGTTGATCACTGCTACATTTTAATGCACTGATCAAATCAATACTATGTTTTTTGACATTTCCTTTAAAAAACATAACATGAAACGGATGAGTGCTTCATCCCTTTGTGTAACATTTTTAAGTTGATCTACAAAAATCGATTAGAGTGAAAATGAATCATTTGCTGAAGACTAATTGCTTTACTTTACTTTACTTTACTTTACTTTACTTTACTTTACTTTACTTTACTTTACTTGGCAGACGCTTTAATCCAAAGCGACTTACAGGAGGAAGACACCAGCAATTCTCATTCGGTTTCTATAGATTTTGAGTTTACAAAATTAAGAGCCCTGATAAGGTCTAACTTATCAAGAATAGAACATGCTAGGGAATTGTTAAGTGCTAGACAATTTTTTTTTCTTTTTGTGAGTGTGTGTGCATGTGCATGTGCATGTGTTAGTGTTAATTGTTAATTGTTGGTGTTAATAGTGTTAATTGCCATCCTCACAGAGGACCCTTAACATCCATATCATCACATCAAGAGAACACTTAATCCAAATTCCTCTCATGGCCTTGTTGACCGCACAAAAAAACATTGTCGTTCATCTCATGTCTAAATACACACAGCGCTTGTCTTCTTTTTACCTTCCTGTGTCCAGATGTGCAAGTGAAGAAACTGACGTGCCCGACTGTGCAGATGTGGAAGAAACATTTTTTATGCAGGAATTTCAATCCGATAAAAATTTTTCATCATTAAAGCTCCGGCCTGTTCAAATTGGATTTTTTTTTTTCTTTCCTACTGTCACGTGCGGCACATAAGAAAACAACAAACCTCAGCCACAGGGTCCGAGCAGCATCTTCAAAACATCAAAGGTGAGTCATTTTAAGAGCGCTGTTCACCTTCAAAGGCCCAAACGCACCCCTAAACCAAAATCCAAAACCCTTTTCCACATATGAAAAGATGGAAACAACACTTTTAAGTTTGGTAACTGTTAACACAATTTACAGGCTGCAGGGACGAAATGTTTATGAACAACTATGGCGAAAATTGTAGACGTGTTTGCACCCCTTTACATCAAGCTACTCCTCGGTTCAGGGGTCTACACCCACATTTGAAGTATTACAAAGAGATTGTCCCATTTCAAAATCAAATGGGACTCAAGTAGAAAACGATTCCTGTACTACACTTAAGAACACTTGACTAGCATGGATATACCCTTCAAAGACCACGCCTTTATGGCCTGGGGTGGGTCAATTATTTCACCAAAAAGATTTTGGACGGGAAGGTTTGGGAACCCCTGGGAACATCTGTAACACATCGACATCCAATTCTAATAAAATTTTTACTATTAAAAAAGTATTTGCATTAAGTGTGGCAAGTGTAACATTGTCGTCTCGTTGGATCTTTGATCAGCTGTTTTGTCTGCGGATATTTACGGCAAAACATATATTTTGCATTGGCGCCCACCACATAAATTATTTTCAGAAATTCCAGAGCAGTGCGTAAACCTGCATGATCTGGCGGACATTCCGCCAGACGTGGAGGAGCGAACTGCAGTCTGAGGGCGCGGGTCGGAGTTCATTTAACACCACAGGGCCGCTCTTTGTTTGGCCAAATCACCACCCCTCCTTGGCGAGGGATTCAGCAGGGCACCGCTTTCCCGGACCAAATTACAGGGCAGCGACTCATTTTTCATCTTTACCCCGTCGAGCGCGGCGACGGCGCGCCCCCCGACTGCGGCCCCGTGTCGTGTCCTTGTTCTGAGTGAGTAATTGCTGCTGTGCAGATTTTTTCGCCGCGCATGTCATTTCGGGAAAGTTCTGTTTGGAGTCGGGAGCCACTGTTTAGACTCCGGCAGGACTTTTAACAAGGGCTTTATTAGTTAGACGGTAAACACCGCCAAGACAGCCAATCTGAGAGTCCAAGCAGTGGCTAATGGTCGTCCACTCGTATTCAGCCGCCCTCAGCACATGCAATTAGTGACCACGGAGGAACTTTTCTCCTGAGACGAGGGGAAATATTTAAAAAGATTCTCTGAAGAGTCGAAAAGAATAATCTGCTGGCCTCTGGGAGAGGATCCGGCTTGCCTGGGGTGTCTGAGCTTCACCCACCTTGTCCTGGGACTGATGTCTATGCAGCTCCTCCAGCTGCTTGGCCGTGGTGAGCGAGGCGATGCTGCCTCCCAGGTTCTTGCAGTCGTGCTGGGCGTTGTCGTAGCTCTTCAGGCTGGAGTTGATCATCAGGCAGGCCTCCCCGACGTGGTTCCAGCCGTCCCCACACAGATGAGCTGCGGACAAAGAGAAAGAACGTCCAGCCACGGAAATAAGTCTGTGCAATGAAGAGTGTTTATAAATCTATTTTAGACCAAGAATGCACCAAGTGTGATCCAAGGTTCAGTTTCAGCACAGACGATCAATCCTGCACACCAGAAACCAGCCAATCACAGCCTGGCCCTAGTGGCACCATTTTAATGGAACTAAATAAGAACTAAACAAGGGCAGATCACATTCAGTGTATATTCAGTCTTGGACCACAAGGCTAGATGAGACAGAGGTAATTACTCAAATGAGCCAAAACTTTTCTCCATTCATGGCTGTAAAGACAATGACAATTAATATCGAGTTATGCAGACATAATCCGGAAAGAACAGGATTACACACAACTACCTTATTGATATATTCATCTTACGATATCATAATATTACTAATGTCACTGTGGAGCCCCATGAGACCGGACACATCTGACAACGTGCAGGCCACGCCCCCTTGATCAGTGCTCTGGGTTCTGCTATTGAACCCTGGACCACTGAGCGAATGGAGACGCCGCGTGCGCTCAGCCGCTCTCGTTTGTCTGGGAAATTGTCACGGTCGGAGGCAGCGTGCCTCCGGGTTCCTGCGTGTGTTTGAGACTCTTCTCCGTCTTGGCCCCTCGGTGGTGGAATGAACTTCCCCTCGAGGTCAGAACAGCTCAGTCACTGAGCACCTTCAAACGACAGCTCAAGACCTTCCTCTTTAAAGAATATTTAGATTAAATTGTAATTTTCTTGTTGTCGAACTTTGTGTACAGAATCTACAACAGAGTGAATAAAATAGATGTATTCATAGTTGGGGTCCTAGTGAACCGGAATTGATGGTAGCTTAAGGACGTTGTAAGTCGCTCTGGATAAGGGCGTCTGCCAAATGCCGTAAATGTAAATGTAAATGTGTTTGGGCGTGGTCTTCAACTGGCGCGAGTGCGTGGAGTATCCCAGCGAGGAGGATCCGCGCCTGGGTCCTCCTCCTCCTTTCTGTTCCGAGACAACTGCTGTTATGATCTTAATATTATGACCGGTCTACCGGCTGGCATCTAACCAGATCTGACCTTCAGTTAATCAAACCTTTTTGTCTCTTGCTTCGTATGTCTCTCACATTACAAACAGACAAAGCCCAGGTTTACATATATTTTCATTTTACTCATGAATTGAATTCAAAATACGTAATGTGTTTCGTTTTGTTTCTTTTACTTTTGCCCTTTTGGAAACTCATTTATATCTGAATCTTCCCCCACATGCGCTTTCTTCATCTTTATGCAGAGGCTAATTTAAATAAAAGAAACACGCTGCTGACATCTGTGGAAAAAAACACACACAGCAGCAGCAGCAGCAGCGCAACTCTCCTCCGCACAAGCAGAGAAGTTATTACGGACATAATGGTTCAGATTCGCCCACCATCACGTGTTCACAGAATGGAGTATCAGGACTTGGGGTGATGCTGAACCGAGGAACTGCAGCAATCCAGTGCACTCCTTTTTTTGGAACGTCTCTGTTTATTCCAGGGATACGTGGTAATCATATTTTAGACTAATAGCTGTGAAGAGGGATACTTTTTGATCCTGTTCCAACAAATCCTGCTGCAGGCCACTACAGGGAGTGAGTCAGAAGAGGCGTCAACATCTGGAACCTCTTCTGGTCATTGTCTTTACAGCCATAAATGGAGAAAAGTTTTGGCTCATTTGAGTAATTACCTCTGTTTCATCTAGCCTTGTGGTCCAAGATTCTGCTATTTCCATTATTAGCGTCTCATATGAAATGAACATCCAACAAGATTTTGCTAATGTGCTCTGGAACAGTGTTAAAGACAATAGAAAAACACAACGTTTGCGTTATCCAAACTGTAGGATATGGGTCTCTAATAAAGTGGCCGGTGTGAATATCTGTCTTGAGTGTGAACATTTTGGGGGAGACATAAACACGAAGCCCACATTTCTCGTCCCGGGTGGTCACAGACGTACTTAAACCTGCTGACTTGCGATCGGATCGCGAATCGGAGGGGTTAAACAGGGCCAGCGTGCGATTGTGCGCGCACTTGAAAGCCTCCGTTCTGTGGTCTGATGCCGCTGACCCACCCGGGCCTCCTCTTGGGCCGCACCGGAGCCCTGAGGTGGAGCGCTGCGTGCTGTAAGGCGACCCGGGCCGCCATGTGTTTTGTTCCCGGCCCCAAAGTTTCTGCCTCCCTCATTTGCAAGTCAGTGGAGGCTCCGTGCTCATAAACATCAAGTAAACAATTATAATTGGCCTACTTCCCACAAGCGTGCCCAGAAGTGCGCTCATTTGTGCTGGTGTTTCTGTGTGCATGTGAGAGAGAGTGAAATGGTATGGTCTGGTGAAAAGTAGAATGGTGTGTGTGTGTGTATATACACACTTCTACATAAATTTAATAGCAAATAAGTATAAAGATGTGGGTTCATGAATGTTACGAAATGTGTGTTTGTTGCATCAGAACAATATTAGTTTGCCATAGCTTTTTGACATCGCCATTTTACCAGGAAGAGAGTGACACTCCTGGGTCTGAGGTTCCCACTGGCAGTTGGCGCTGAGGGAGCAGCTCCTGCAGTCAAATATTTTGCTGCAGATGTGTTCGTTCTTCACACTGCACTTGGTGAAGTACCTCACAGTCTGGAAATCACAAGGGCAAATAGTCATTATATCCCCCATTTTCTTCGACCATGAAAGGTATAGTCAGCTAAAGACCATATTTCCATTTGCATTAGGTGTACACTTTCTAGGACCAGTGGGACTCCCAAGCATTCTGGGGCATGTATGCGGATTCATCTTCACCACTACCTGAATGGACCACCAGTACAACATTTATTTTACACACACACACACAAAATACATTTATGAGAATGGACTAGTTATTACTAACCCTAGACTGGCTTGTATTGTCCCACTTTGAATTGAGTATCTCCCACTGGTTGTTGACTATGTTTTTTTTATCTAGAATATAGAAAATTTAAATGATGGTTAAAATGATGAGTTCGAACCTTCCCAATCCTGTGCCCCCCGGGCCTCCAGATCGAGAGCTGATGCTCGGACAGCATGGAGGGTGGAGGCATGGCCAAAGGGCCCCTGTGGTGCTGAGAGAGCTCCAGGGTCAGCTACAACAGCAGCAAAGCAAGGGTCAAAGGTTAAATGGGTTCATTTTCAGAGATAGAAAACCAGGATAGAACCAGAGATGGGTGATGGCAGTTCAGCAAAATAGGAAAATGGCGCCCCCTATGTTCAAATACAGAAAAAAGGCATTTTCATACTGACCCACCAGTTTTCCTTGTGTTACAAATTAATATTTACTTTGGCTGCTACACACTCTTAGACTGTATATGGAGAAATCCACATGCTCATTGTAAAATAATTTATTATTCTGTGATTGTGCTCTTATTATGGTGCAGTGCACTGTATTCTGGGCTACTGCCCAGGTTGTCCAGAGCTTAGCCAAAATAAGCCAAACTGATAACCTCAATGCATTGATAAAATTGGTCAATGGAGATCAATATGGCGGAGATGACACGATAGACCCCTTGCATTATAACCTAGTATTACTATGATTTCTATAGGCTACTTGTTTTCAATGTCAAACTCACCACAGTGCAGTTGCTGGAGGCGGAGATGCATTTCTTATCCTCACACCACTGGCAGCCAAGGCTGTTGGCGGTGCAGGAGGCACAGTCCGAGAAGCGGTAACACCTCTCATCTGAAGCATCTATGAGACAGAAAAGTGGTGTTCACCTTCTCTACTGAACTTCTCTCCCAAGCAAGTTAATATTGGTTTTTAATGAGTTTTAATGAGTCATAACGCAAAATTTTAGGCAGCCTCAACCCAGTGAAAACCAATAGGTGCTGATCTTATTGGATGATACTTATTGTTCTATATTGACACTGGAATTGACCTAAGACCTTTCAACCATCTTAAAATGAAACCCACAATTATGAGATTTCGAATGGATTTCTCATGAGTGGCTGACGCTCACCTCACACCCACGCCTCACCGCCGTGGGGTTTCCACTATGGTTTTTGGTTATTTCAGGATTCCTCTGTGAGCTGGAATCACATTTCCTCAGATTACGTTCGTGGTGTAGGGTTTGGGGAAGGCAACCTGTGATGACTCAACAGTAACCAGAAATCCGAGTCACACGCCCATAAACATGCAGGGTGCTGACAGACAGGTCGGCCACCGCAGCGCACGGTTGACAGAAAAACGGTGGAAACTTGCAAGCGTTGCGCTCCAGAAGCTTTTGTTGCCTTTGGAAGTGAAGATAACGAGCGTTCATGGATTAAAATGGGAGGGTGTAAGGCAACAGCGGTCAGCAATGCTGCTTCTTGGCTCCAAGGTTTGCGGTTTTTAACATTTCATGGTAGAAATTCATCTCTGTGAGAACTTGTTGCAGGGGTTCCACACAGAACGTTGTGGCAAAACCGCCAACTAATTCATCTGAACGTGACCAGGCTTCTGTTGAATGATGATGGTGAGATAAAAAAAAAAATGTGACACAATTTACATTGAAAAGTCATAAGCACAATGCGTGGCAGAAAAACAGTGCGAGGTGTACAATGCGGTCAGGGAATCCAGACTGCCGCCGTATCAAGTGTTTTATCCACATGGTAAATTTAGATACTCCAGCATTTCACGCGTCTGGTGAGGCCTACGCATGCATTTTTTGCCAATTTATTTTTATCACTTAAATTTGTCTTTTATACATTACAGTTTCAGTCTGGATTAAAAGGGAAACAAATGACACTTTGAAGAGTTTATGTAAATAAAGTAACATTTTCAATCATAATTTGTAGTTGAGAAAACTATATTGTGAACAGCTTAAGTGCATGACTATGTTCCTAGTATCATGCATTGTTTTTGTATATGCATGGTTATGCTTTCTTTTTCCTGAGTCTAATGCCGATACTAATCATTCTACTGCAAAGGTAACTTTTTTTGTGCATTTTAAATCAGAGTTTAGCATTTGCCTGTCTGGCGAGCCTAGAGCCGCATGACAGCAGACTGATTGAAAGATTGCAGCTCCGCGACAAAAGGCTTCAGCGGTAAGCGCGCGTCACATCATCACTTCATTAGTGCTAAATCCACCTTTTTATACCCCCCGCAAACCGCTGAGTAATTGCCATAATCTCCTCGGGCCAATTTCACGGACAGACACAAATAAAATACATCTGTTTCAAACCGTCCCTGGTTTATTTTGGGTGCAATCGTAATTACATCGGAATGGGAAGGGGGGGGCATTATGAAAGGTCCGACCTTTCATTCCCACAATTATTGGCAGCTTTTTTTTTTTCTTCTTTTTAACGTGGTGAAGCATTATCTTAGTGGAAATGCATCTGCCGCTGCATAGGTAGTCTGGAATTGATATGGACAGGATTAGCATTACGCCAGCAGCACGTGGCGATGGCAATAACGCGCCTAATGAAAATTATGGATTACTTATGGAGAATATGGATACAGGGCTATGAGTAGACCTTTCATATGCTAGTGACCAGGTTTGGACCATGATCCATCAAACTGTAGAGAAAAAGGCCAGATCGCCTGCACCGATGTCCCCTGATCAGCTCCTTCACCACCACCTGTATATACAGACTCACCTGTGAAGACTACCGTGCCAATTCCGGTGGCCATCAGACGTGCGCGACTGTGACAGATGTCTTCAGTCTGTCATCCTAGTCCGTCTGTCTTTTGTATTCTGTTTTGTGATAAATCCTATTTATGCAATCACTTGTGCCTGTGTCATCTGCCTCCTGCCATAACATTTATATAGGAGACCAGAAAACAAAAATGAAATGATCCAACCCCATTAAAACTACAGCCTGACTATCACTGTAAATCATTGCAGCACTAATAAAAAAAAAATGAAGAAGAAAAAAACATTCATTCAATCTATTCAGCTAGTTCACACCTAAAGCTCCAAAATGAGGAGGCTTTAGGTTTAAATCAATTTCAGCAGCGGAGGGCACTCACCGGGCCGTGCTGGGCAGAACGAGGCCGGCACGGAACCGTTGGCATGGATGGCCTTCCAGGGCCAGCATCGGTCCGCCTTCCAGACACAGCGGATGTCCGGCCCGGCATTCAAGCACGGAGCCTTCGCTCTGTACGCCTCACAGCTCGGGGGCTTGTAGACCAGGACGTCATGAAGGATCATGCTAGAGAAGCCCCCAAACAAATACATGGACCTGGCGGAGCACAGAAAGCACGCATTAATTCACAATCACAATACAGAAACAGCACTGTAAATGCAAAATAAACACAGCGTTAATATGCATCATTTGTTCAGCAAGGTTCACTAATTCTTAGAATTAGTACCAGTACTCTTGTGTTGGTGGTGTTTTTGTGTGTGTGTATTTGTGTGGGCTACCGCCAGGTCGTAATTTGGCTTACACAAGCTACACATTTACAGTGTCGAAAGTCGATTAAGTAGCCAAAAAGCCTACATAATTCTATCTATGATTTTAAGGTTAACATAAATATAAAGTTTAATACGTTATCAAAAATATTGTATTTAATTGTGGATATTGTAAAGTTGAATAGTTTATTCTTTCTTTTCTGCTTGGACAAACTCACCCATTACTGACAACAGATGTGTGGCCAAATCGGTTAACGTCACGATGGAGATCAGGTTTAGGCAGAACCTTCCATTCATCACAAGCTGAGGAGACAGACACACACACACACTCTAAAAGTATTGCAGTCGAAGCATTATGCAGCAACACCGTGATAACAAACTGTTAGACTCACCATTTAAATAACTCTTATTATGATTTGGTTCGAGGTTGGATTAAAAACCAGACAGGGCGAGGTGTGTAAAAGAGTGCTCAGGTTTATTTACGGTTATTTCTGTTACCGCAGACTTCACACAGAGGCGACGACAAAACACTGCAGCTATAAACAGTAGACCCCTGCAGACCCTGTGTGTGTGTGTGTGGGTGTGTGTGACAGTCTCGTACACACATGTTAATTCAGCAATTAGCCCTGCTGCAGATCGATTCACCAGTGAGGGAAGGAAGCAGCTGTGTTTGGGCCCTGTTCACGTTACAGTAATCACACACACGCCCATTCTGCACTTTGAGCCTGGACAAACACAAAAACCTCCCGTAAAGACGTTGTGCACACGTCATCCTAAACACACGCATGCATGCACATAATAAACCCGCAAACACGCGTTCACACTTCTAAGGCACAGGAACACAGCGTGTCTCACAAGCAAATGCACCCCAGAGAGTGTGACAGGAAGAACATGGCCCAACACACACACACACACACACACACACACACACATGCACAATTAATGATACACCAGGTGATTAACACCCAATGGCAGCCGCGTGTAGCACTGTGCCACGTTGCCCTGGATACCGGGCCGTCGTAAAGAACTAACTGCAGGCGTGAGCGTGGCTTTTATGACGTAGGTAACAGAAACAGGAGCGAAGCCGTCATTAAACTTTCATCCTGCGCAGCTGCCACTGGAACAACGCTGGGGACGCTGCAGAACCGCAACGAGGCTGAAATGACCCATTGTCTCGAGCCCAGAGGACCAGGGTCAGCACCTGCTGTATAAATCCTGGCTTTCACTCCATGCATTACATTAATAATGCACACGTTGCTGTTTACAATTTTTTATTTTTTTTTCATATCAGGACCAAAAATGACCCCTGGTGACTGCTGCTCCACGGGGACTTGTTAACAAAGGATGTCACTCTTCTCGAAATATCCACAGAGGAAAGTCCACTTGAGCACATTCAACTAATTAGGCAATGTGACATCGTGATCACATCAGTTAACTTGAATGTATTTTTAGAATAATTGTTAATCAATCAAATATTGTGTCTGCCTTCCTGCAGACTAAAAAATTCAGCAGCCTTCTGAAATCCAGATTATATCGTGCAATGAAATGTATTACAGGGTTTCTTCATTAGAGGAGTTCACCACATGCTTTTCGCCACATTTAACTAAATGCTGTGATGTAAACTGTGCACTGGAACTAAAAAACATCTGTCATGTTCTACATGAAATGTTTTGGGGGTTTAAGCACTGTGAACCAGTTAAAATCACCGCAGGGTTTCATTTCATTCACCAAAACACACGTATACAAGACTGTGTGAGAAACAAGTCGCAGGTCAGAGAATTTGCAGCCTTTCTGTCTGTTACTTATATTAAAAACAATGCAATAAAAATTTTTTTTATAAAAAACAACAGAAGGATGATGCTGGAGATGCAGCACAGACAACTATCTGCAGAAACCAAGGACCAAAGACCAAAACTAGTTTTTCATGTTTTTTTTTTCAGCAGAATCTAATAAAAAAAGTATTATGCAGTTGGCAATAAAAGTGCTCTCAGTGTCAAAATACATTTAAACTACAGCAAAAAATGGACTAGATTATGAAGTAGTAAACAGCATCGGGGGGGGACATTTTAGTACAGTTACTAGACACAACAACCAGGATTGATTGTCACCACCTAGGATTGACTCTCGTGGTTTCTCATCCTTAAAAAATATGCATCCTTTCTGCCGGTACTGGTACAAACCCAGTTTAACAATCATTCATGTAATATTCATGTAACAGACATACAGATGAGAGGATATTTCAGCTGTCACTTACAATCATTCATAAAATTAGTCACTCCGATGGTGGCGAGTGAGAATCAGACCAGCCGGATGGAGCTCTGGGCATAATATATAACAAGTATGAAAATGGCTCCTACTGTCACACTAACAATCTACTCAACATACTGTGGTAGTAGTAACCAGAAGATCAAAAAGTCACAGGTTCAAACCCTCTTACTACCATTGTGTCCCTGAGCAAGACACGTAACCTTGAGTGTCACCAGAGCGAATGTCCCAGTTACTGCTTAATTTTAAGTCACTCAGGACCATGGTGTCCGATAAATTCCATAAATGTAAATATAAATGAAGCTAAGTAGGTTTGGGCCTGCACAAATATAGGATTTTTATGAGATACTGTTAAAAGGTGATGCTCTTTAAAAAAAAGCAGGCGGTTCCCTGGTCCCCTTTTCAACTTATATTTGCCCCGTGTTGATTCGGTGCTGATGGTGCCCCTCAGTGGTGGTGAGGAGGTTGCGTAAATGTAAAAGAAATAGGATCCCCACCTGACATGACCAAACATCTGGCCACCCCACCAGCATGAAAGTCATGTACAGTAATATGAGAATGATGAGGGTTGGAAGCATTAAAGGGGTTGCTTTTCTTGGAGATCGGTGTTGGCGCTAGGTAGGGTAATTGGGATGGTTGTTAAGTTGTGATTAAATGATAGGGAATATATCACCACGGAATGAAGGAATGACTCAGAGGAAAGAAAATAAGATGAGTGGATGGATATGCGTGTTTGTTTGGAGGCCAAGAAGGAAGATTTTGATGTTAAAACATCATGCAGAAAAAGTTGGTTTCTGGTCATTATCTGAAACTGGCAGGCACAGCAAAGTACTTTAGTTCTGATCAATCATGGACTAACAATGAAACAAACCCCCAAAAAAACACACACATTTACATCTTTGGAAACCTACTGTTCCTCTTTGCATCTGTGACCGCCTGTACCCATGATCCCATTCTCTCTCCCCTCCACGGACAATCTGGCAGCAAATCGCTGCCCTCAAAACAAATATTCGTCCAAGAGCACATGCCATCTGGCCCGAACCACATTCTGCAGGATTTTTATGGGTCCCTAATGATGGCCAGATATTGCTGTCAGCACGAAGAGGGTGAGTATTAAATCATGGATCCCGAGATCTACTGAAAGAATTGTCTCTGCCCAGCAAAAACAAGACAGGCGCTTTCACAAGAGGGCCACCACAGAGAACCGCTATATATAATTATCTATAAGAATAGGTCACTGTGAGATCATTCTCTGAGCTCGTATATAAATATATTGGACAGGAGATGCTTTGATCTCGAATTTTCATTAGTACCTTAATCGTTATTGAGCACGTAAATTGTCCTCATGTGGTGCATTTTGATGCATCTCAGAGTTTATAAGAACCAGTGCAGGGTATCAAAGCCGGGAGATCCCAGCAGCTGTAATGCGGGAAAGGTTACAGCACCTGGGGAGAAGCTAAGTAAACGCTACACTGACAGTCGATGCTCGGCGGCTCCGAAACTCAATAAAATGCTCCACAGTACAGAACATCAATAACACATCTGCCTATTACACTAGAACATGATATGGCCGAGCATGTGTGGGGCTTTGCTCCACACAAATTAGCTTCACTGCCCTTGGGGAGGCGACTTAAAAGTCTCTAAATAAAAAGAGACATCAAATAGAGCTACGGGCTAATTCAAAGGTCAGAGGTCACCAAGGCATACACATAGCTTGTTCTTGTTGTGGTGATGTCTGTAAGTCAAAGAAAGGACATCACGCTTAACCTGTCTGTCACAGCATGGATGAAAAGTGACCAACAAAGCCTACCACAGGGCACATATACACACACACACTCAAACCTATGGACAATTCAGTGTCCGTGGCTGTGGATGGTGATAAGAAACCAGAGAACCTGAAGAAACCCACACCAACATGAGGAGAGCAAACTCTGCACACACAGGGACCGAGCCGGGATTCAAACTCACAACCTCGGTGGTGTGAGGCCACATCACTGTCACGCCATGAAAGTGAAAAGATTGTCATTATGAAGCACAGCAAGCACAGCACGAAATGTGTCCTCTGCATTTAACCATCACCCTTAGTGAGCAGTGGGCAGCCATGACAGGTGCCCGGGGAGCAGTGTGTGCTCAGTGGCACCTTCTCAGTTTGGCATTCGAAACCGGCAACCTTCCTGATTACAGGTCCACTAGGCCACCACTGCCGCACTGACCAATGACAAATAAGAAAGAAACTGATCTCAGCATTTCTATTAAAAAGTATTTCATGTCACGTACAGTGCCAAATACGCAGTAGAGTGGCTATTCAAGGGTTAAAGACACTGTTGATTTACAGCAGTGCAGAGTGGACCAGTATCAAATCTATGTAACCCGAGCGAACGTGCGCATTACACACTGTCCGCAAAACCGTTCCCACCACCTATAGATCATCTGAACGCTGGAATGGTGGAGGTCTAACCCCCGTGGAGGTCTAACCCCATCTGACCTCTGGATATAGGGTTACGCTGTCACCAGACAGACATGCACCGACTCAGCCAGCACACTGTAATCTCAGAACATGCCACCAATGACCATCTGTGCATTCTGGAGCTCACACCGTAACAGCTCGGACCTTCAGGATTAAAAGCAAGGTATATAACATGATTGCATTAAGAAGGACGTCTTATCAGAGAGACGTGGACAGAGCAGAGTTGTGGAGACGGGGAGGCGGAGGGTGCAGGGTGAGAGAGAGAGAGAGTGAGTGAGACGTACCGATGTCGTAGGCCAGCAGGTCAGCAGAAAAGCACTTGGCCCCGTTGCTGAGCGCCGTGTCGTTGTGGGTGTTTCCTCCAAACACGAGTATCACGCCGCTGATCAGTGCAGATGAGTGGAGATACCTGGCGAGGCCACTCTCCTTCAGGATCAGCCTATATTCCCCAAACACACACACACAGACCCTCATCGTGATAACAGCTGTGCTTGGCAGTGACACTCAGTCAGGGCTTGTAAATGATGCATTAAAACACACCAAAATGCTGTAACTCAGTCAAGAAACATGATCTTATGATCATGTCTGACTGCTAGTCTTGGAATGTGTGTGTGTGTGTGTGTGTGTGGTGTGTAGGTGCCCATGGGCCCTGTTTCATGGCTTATGGGAAGGAACAGTTGGTCTGAAGGTCACTCTCCACAGGGCAGGTCAGAAACACAGACTGACTCCATCAGTAACATGGCACCATGGAGGCACACACACACACACACACACACACACAGTTTCTAAATCTGTGTGGAGATTATTACTATGCAATACATAAATGTGTAATAAATGTTTAGGCTTACCTAAGCTTCAACATTTTCCTACCCCTAAACTGTACTAACCTCAAAATTAAACACGATTTAACCATTTAAATTTACAATTTTGGTATTTGGCAGACACTCTTATCCAGAGCGTACAAGTTACCATGAATAGAATCATTTTATTCGCTCATTTAAAGCTTTCCTTACATAAGTCAGACCATAAGAAAGTTACAAGTTAGTCTAGTGTTCTCCATAGAGGAAGGTCTTAATCTGCCGTTTGAAAGTTCATTCCGCCAGAGTCTAGATGAGTTTCTTCCTCGAACCTTCACCAGGGAAGTGGTGCTGGGGGTCGGAGAGTGCGCGGTGCAGTTCCAGGTATAATAAGGACTCAGAGGTAGGATGGAGCTACCCCATGCTTGGCCTTGTAGGCCAGCATCAGTATTTTGAATCGGGCAGCTACTGTGCGACAGTGGAAGGAGCGTAGAAGTGGGGTGGTGTGGGAGAATTTGGGAAGGTTGAACACTTTATCAATATTTCGATCAATTAACATTTTCTTCCTAGAGAGGCTGAGATATATATCTATTTGACAGAAATTCCTGGAGATCCCCTCTTTGTGAGGACCATTTATTTTTCCATCCACACATCCCCTAATCCTCTGTCTGATGTGCAGACATCTTCGTGATAAAAAAAAAAGGATCACGATGCTTTAAATCCAGATAAAACCTCACAGTCTGGGCGCAATAATCAAATAATCTGTAAAAATGCCAACGTGCTGCCATGCAGTCCACACATACAGTACAGGTCAAAAGTTTGGACACACCTTAAACAATATAATATAAAATAATAAATATAAATATAAAACTTGTTTTCAGTTATTTCACCTTTTTTTGTTAAGTACATAACTCCACATGTGTTCATTCATAGTTTTGAGGCCTTCGGTGAGAATCTACCAACGTAAATGCTCATGAAAATAAAGAAAACACATTGAATGAGAAGGTGTGTCCAAGCTTTTGGCCTGTACTGTAATGATGAGGCCTTTTCTACAATAGTGGTGGAGACGTAATGCTGCTGACGTGATGGAGCACGAACAGAGAGGCTTTAACTACCCAGAGTTCACTCTGCTCCAGAAGGCTGGACAGGCTTTTAAGGCAAGTGTACCCCTTTATTCCTAAACAATAAATACATGCTTTCAAAAAGCTACCAAGCCAGCATGTGAACACACACACACACACACACACACACACACTTTCTTCAGTGACAGAAAAGGTGGTGAGGATATATTTTAACTTTCACTCATCATCTGCTATTATTCAGCTGTTTTTAGCCAGAAACCCTCCCAGTGCAATCACCACCTTTCAACCCTGGATTCTGTGTGTGTGTGTGTGTGTGTGTAGGGTGCACCAATCGTTATAGGTCTACAACAAAAGAATAGTCAAAGATTTAGAGGAGCTGCCATTCATGAATCCAGCTTTTGCCATCAAAATGTGTCTGGAGAACATTTTCTGGGTTCCGTGTTACTCAGCCACCACTGGCTTCGGTTTAAAAAATAAACCTCTCAGGTTATTATTTGCAAGCATTAGTTCCCACCAACTCCTATCACAGTCAGTAACCTTGGCAACCTCGCATGCATGCGTGTGTGTTTTCGGGTGTATCTGTGTTTGCCGGTGTCAGGTCTGATAGGCCACCGACGCTGCTAAAGCAGCCCTGACGTTTTGTTTGTACAGAGAGGAACCTGTCGTACAATAAAATTTCCTTTTTCTCTCTCTCTCTTGTTCTCTTCTCCCCTTTTCCGTCCTTTCTTTTTTTTTTTTTTAAAAAAAGTCATTCGCTCCACTGACGCGAGCAGAGCTCCACTCCACGGCCGGCGCAGGCTAATAAATCCAGTTTGTAAACACTGCTCCTTGTCGAGTTCAACCAGGAACACGGAGAGGGAATGCTGACGAGATTAGAGGCATAATTCCTGATGGCTGCTAGCCAGTGGGGAGATGGGGGTGCAAAATGCATTGTGGGTAAAAACTCAATTTCCAGCAAGAACTCAGATTTAAGTCCTTATAAGGTAGAGAAGCAGAACTAGTGACCACAAGTAGCAGGCAAAGACCCGTGTGGGTTATGTGGAACGTGGTCATTGATTATCTGGTTACCATGGCACCTATAAATGGGTGAACAGTCACCTGTTTATGTTTTGTGTTCTGTTGTCTGTAAAACGATGCCAAGGACAGGCTATCCTTGTGGAGGTCAGAGATCATTGTTCCATGGGTTAGAGTCATTTGTTCAACAGAAGAACATCCTAGCATATCAGGCAGCTGGTTTTAATGTTTTGGCTGATTGCTCACCAGGTACGGCTGAGGACGTCATACCGGTACAGGTCGTCCACCAGGCCGTATTTTTTGTTGGACAGGAGCTTGAAGCCCCCGTGGACGTAGATGGCGCGGGTTGGGCTATCGTACACGCTGCTGTGGGCGTAGCCACCCTGGACCACGGCACCCCGGGTCTCAGGGACGAGCCACGTATTGGTTTCTGGTAATGGAGAGGTCAATACAGAGCAAAAAAAAAAACAAGTTCATGAACAGCAACAGAATCAGCACAGAATTTGAGCACAGAACATATGAGCGTGTGTTTGTAGCTGTACGTACCTATGCGGATTCGTGTATGTGTGTATGTGTAAGAGAGGGGGGGGGAGAGAGAGAGAGTGTGAGACAGACAGTATGTCCTCTCACTGGGAGATGAGGTGTAGACATTGAGGTCAGCTGTCGCACAGAGAGGTTAGCTGAGACACACACACACTCACACACACATTCCTCAGATCCCCTCGTGACAGATGGGAGAAAAGACAGAGCAGAGGAGAGAATATGTGGGCATTGAGTAAGAACTGCAACTCTTGAGTCTCAGACATAAAGAGAGCGAGCGAGGGAGTGATGGAGGAAGGCCGTCACCCCAACACTCTCATTAACGGACAGTTGATAAAATCGCTCTCATAGAACCTTAATATCTCTTTCAAATATGATTTCCACTATTACAATATGCTAATAAATGATGTTTATCATCTGATATTGAAAAACGGCAGGGAGTCTGTGGACAGGGTGGAGAGCAGCGCTGGGGGACGAGGGAGAGTTTGCCAGGGCAGATGCATTCATCAGTGTCCTTTAATAGAACAGTACAGTACAGGAGCCACCTTTTCTCAATGGCCAGAGCCGGTGTGTGTGCACGTGTCCATGTGTGTGTGTGTGTGTCTGTGTGTGTCAGAAATGACAGCACAGGTGACTGCACAATACATGCAGCAAAAATCACAAATGCTGCACTGCCATCTACTGGTAAATATTGAAGACTAAAAAATAATAAATGAGAAAACGTGTCATTCAATGCTTACAAAAAGTAGTTTATGATGTGAGCTTGTTTGTTGTTTGGCGGACTTGTTCTCACCCAGGTGGTACTCCTGAACCCTGCTGATGTAGCTGTATACTGGCGAATATCCAAACAGGACCACCATGGCGGCTTCTCCACTGCCAACCTCCACAATATGGGCACTGTGGCCCTCAACGGCAAACAGCTGCCCCGGGCCGGACACAATGGGGGTCCGCAGGCTCCACGTCTGGCTGGGGACATTAAACACCCACAGCTCGTCTGTCACGCCGCCCGGCCCCACCTCCAGTTTCCCACCAAACATGTAGAGGTCATCCTAATTGACACAAAAGGAGTCACAGAAATGCATGACATTATGGCGTGAAAAAAATGACATTCATTAATTGACATTCATTGTGCATGACAAATTACTGTCAAATATTAAAAGAGGTCATTTATTTTGCAATATTAATACATGGCATAGCGTTTTAATATATGCATCAATCTGTCATGTATACTAAGAACTAAACAAGGACCCCAATACAAAACAGCAATCTACAACATGGCATACATCAGTAGCATGTGAGTTGTTGTGTATTAATATAAATGTCTTAAAGGCTTCATGTGTCTTTATTTACTGTGTCTGTATATACATGGAAACCCACACACACAGTAAATGGAGTTATTGAACTGCTGAACCCGGGACGCAGGAGATTACCTCAGCCGAGCCCCGCTGGATTCTGGGCCTCAATTACCCAACATCTCACTGCAGGGACAGCCGATCAATAAGACAGCAGCTCCTGCTACTGACCCCGGAGCCGCTGCACCTCAACACACGTCTCATAACCGCGCGCTGCGTTCCCACATGCTCACTGACAAAACCCCAGTCTGCTCTGCGGTACTAATCCACCGTAAACCCACGAGACGTCAGTAATTATCCCAGCTCCGTACATCACACTGCGTTAATCAAATGTGGGGAACGCAGAACAGCTCTCACACAGAATTCAAAAAGGAAAAGCAAAGGAAAATGTCAAGATTCCTCGAGAGAGAGCGGGTCAGGCCGGAGAAGCATTTAAGTGGAACATTTCCTGACTACAAAAGAAAGCGCTCTAATGGACATGGTTGAAGCCACACGCCGCACCTCGGTCATCAGCCGACAGAGCTAATGCACCCCATCAGTCACAAGAACCGCCGGGCCGGCACAACGGTCATACGGGCCAGTCATGTTTCACGACCGAGAACTGCCGGCATTTCTCACAAAGATAACTGGACCACGGGGCGAGCTGAGACACCAGACGGGTCCATCGTCCAGCCATGGGCAGTTAACGAATGAAAATACCCGTAAAAAAACATCTGCAGCTCCTCCTTATTCCTCCTTGCTCAAACCTTTTACTCTTTTTTATCTTGCACAATTATTTTTGTACTTTTTTACTTTTCACTTCATACTTTGACTCCACTCATTTGCACACCTTCACCCTGCCTGTTACACATATTATATGATTCTTTCAATAAGGAAACGTCACCATCGACACCCCGAGATGCCTGTTTATTAGGAACAGAATTCCAAAGGCCAGATATCTAGCGACCACTGCAACAAACGTGTTGGGAATATACCAGCGGGTCCAATATAACGGTGTGAGACCGGCACTTACACTAATCTCTCCCAGCACATCCACCCCCCAGCCCCCTGACGGAGCTCCGCTCTGCCGGAGACGGAACTCCTCTCCTGTGCAGGTTTAGGTCGGATTTAGGTGGGTGGCTGAAAAAAAAAAACTGAATTAAGGATGGACTTGGAGAGATGGGAGAGATGGAAGTTCTCTTAGGAAGAGAGGGGATTACACCCTCGTGTGGCCCTCTATATCTTTCGAGTGAAACGGGGAGGAAGGAGGGAGAGAGAAAGAAAGGCAGGAACTGAAACTGGTTCCTGGTTTTTCCGAAGCGGATCCAAGGCAGCAGTTTAAAAAGCCACTATCCAAACAAAATTATTACCCAGATACTAAATACTTTCCTAGAATGCTTAAGATTTCATTGACACACTGCGTTGCTGATACAATTTGAGCTACAATCATCAGTAAAATTGTGCTGAACCGGAATTCAGTTCCACTTGCAGCGTTTGGCTGTGCATTTTATCTGCGTAACGTAACACAAGCAATGAAGAACGTTTTGACACAGGGCTGTCAAATAAAAAAAAAAATTGCGATTACAAAGTCAGTTTTACAATATGCAACCGATCTGAAAAAAAAAAAAAGCGATCATGGTACACATTGCTTGGTTATCATTATGGAAGCCCATTTTCAGAATGAAAATAATCTCTCACAGTTGTAACTTTTTCCTCGCAATTACAACTTTGTTGCTTACAACAGACCGGTCCTTTCAACACCCGCCAAGCAACCTGAGCGATCGCTCCCACTTTGATGGCTCAGGAATGGATTGAAAAAACTGTGAAGTCCTCAGTGGCAGCTCTGCTCTTTCCATGTATATATCTTAATATATCCAGTTTCACTGATATATTAATATATCAATGCTCCATTATATTCATGTTTCACTGATATATTAATATTAATATATGAATGCTGCAGTTTCACTGAAGCATTCGGGCCCTTGCTGGACTAATACTTCCTGCTTCTTTCCACAGGCCATCAGACACCTGAACACTCAGGGACTTTCCTCTGCATGTGTGTGTCACCTCTGTTAGATTAAGTAATATTATCTGTTCCATTTTGCACAGCAGTATTTGCACAGTTTTTTCATGTGTCTCATTGTTGTTGACATGTTTTTTTTTTTTATAAATTTTACTTTTGCACTGCCTGTGTCCCCCGTTTGCACTTTACGTGCAAGGTATGTCAGTATGTAGCTTGGTTTTATTGT
The DNA here is from genome assembly GCF_900700375.1 of Denticeps clupeoides. NCBI lineage: Eukaryota > Metazoa > Chordata > Actinopteri > Clupeiformes > Denticipitidae > Denticeps > Denticeps clupeoides. Next base: position 17,368,813 of record NC_041714.1, read on the forward strand.
TTGGAAGTTACATGTATGTCTATGTACTGTCATGTGTGTAGCTGAAATGACAATAAAGCTCAGCTTCAACTTGTGTTAATACAACAATGTTTTGAAATGAAAACGGAGTTTTTGACAGATGTGCTTTTTGCATTATGTATTGATTCTCCATTATTAGATGTCTTTAGGAAACACAAGCTTCATTTACTGCTTTCAGCTTCACTGGTGGATTGATATAGATTATGTGATGGAAATGGGCTCCTATGCTAAAATTGTCATATTTTTATTAGCAGCCTTTTGCCAACACATAATCGCACAGGCTGAACTTACAACTGTGATTAGATTAATTGTGCAGCATGACAACTCGAACAAGCGAACACCATGACAATGTTTTCTTCATCATCACAATTCAGACCATTAGACAAAATGAAGCTAAAGACACCAGTACAGATCAAGGATGCCACGCCCTCGGCTCAAAATCTGCTGTAACGCAGTCCCACTGGGCATCGGAAGGCCGTCGTCCAGGTCTGATGAAGATGCTGAACTCAACACAGCACGAGGCCTTCCCGTGCAGAATATAGAACAGCCTCTTTTTAAATGTAAAGCCTCTTTAACCTTAACAGCCTTAACGTAAGATTGATTTTCGGCAGGTAACACTTTCACCCATGTACAAAATACACTTTTCCCCACCAAACACATCTTGTCCGCCACGGCTGTGCACAACCCATCGCCAGTGTTTTTATGTTCGTGCTGGGCTCACGCCGGATGAGACGCCGGAGTGCCTGTTCATTTATATGCTAATTGCAAAATCCTCTGCTTCGGAGATGCCTGGCTGTGTGGCCCTGGAGAAGCTGTGATAATTTTTTTCTCAGACAGAAGAGGACAACTGAGAACAATAAAGGGAGAAATGATGGACGCACACAAGAGTACAGGAGTATCAGCAGCGTCCCTTCAGAAGACATTGTTGCTTTATCAGTGTTGCCACTGTGCAGACATCATGGAAGCTAGCATGGAAAGGACTGCGGGGGCTAAATAGGCTGAAGCACATGAGGCCTTTTCATTCATGTTAATAACTCCCTATTTCCCTGGATGGCTTGAATTAAAGCTCAGATAATCTGCATGTTGGTGCTGCGAGTGGGCGTGGCCACATTTGTCACCCCCATTGACATACTCTGTGTACAAGGGGCATTACGTGTGTAGAGAGTGGAGGAGAAAGGGAGAAAATGGATGACCTGGGGCAGTGCTGGAGTAGCGGGTAATGAAATGGACCTGTAATCAGAAGGTTGTTGCGCTGTGTCATATGTGACAAATAATCCCGTACACTTAGCCCAGGCGTCACGTATTAACAGGAGGGGATTTAATTCAATGCATTTTTTAACAGTGCTTATAAAAATATAAGCTTCATCTTCTGGCCTGGTTGGGTGTCCAGGGTGCTGCGTTTTATTTAGCTCCAATAAAGTACAACTAAAAATCTGGAATTGCTGCTGTATTTGCATTGATTCTGTTTGTCAAATATCACATTCTCACCACTAGATCCACTGAAGTTAGTAGAAGACGGCAGCCAACTCCTCCACGACATGAGGAGTGATCGCCAGTGATCTCTACTGCCACCTACAGGGTTGCAGCAGAGTTTGACAGCGATGTGATGTGTAGCCGGAAGAGAGAGACTCATTTGAAGGTGCTCTTCAAATAAACTGAACTTGAACTTGTATAGGTTCCTCTAAGTGACCTGTCCACCAAGTTAAATGGAAGCTAACAAAGGAGTATTCCTGCACACCGCCGCAACTAAAATCAAAACCAAAAACTTAACAGGCATTCGGTGTCTCATGCTGGGTGTTACTTTTTTGTGCGATACTGGCTGTTTCATTACACCAGAACACTAGAACAGCATTAAGGGCCAGTTTTACAACTCATGCTGACTCCTCTCCAGCCTGGAGATACTGGAAGAACTATGACTAATCCCTCAACTACATGGGGTGACCAAACCACCGTACTCTCTCTAAACGCCCCAGCTCCTCTGGCTATGCAACTGGTCCCTCAAGCCAGGCCCTGGATGAATCACTTTCCACCACTTTCTCCTCTGGTTCTCTGCCATGAGCCAAGACATCACGGGACAAAAGTCCAGTCTCCAGGTAATACCTGGAGATTTTCACGAGCATGGACGGATTGGGGGGGTGCCAGAACGCCGTTTTTAACGGCATTTTATTACTAGCACAAATACACGTGTATTGAGACCATGACATGACGAATGTTAAAATTAAGCCAAAAACAGAGACAACCCTATAAAAAAAAAACAGGATATGTTCTGGTCACTTTAACTATAGCGGCGCTATGCTAACTTACTTATCAACTTAACGGCAAATCATTAAACACTAAATATTGCAAACAACTGTTTACTTCAAATGCTACTCTAATCGAACAAACTGATTAACAGCTCTGGTGGGGGTGGCCAGGCAGGGTGGCCAATCAGATTTGAAGGGTGGCAACACCCACATTTACATTTATGGCATTTATCAGACCCCTTTATCCAGAGCGACTTACAATCAGTAGTTACAGGGACAGTCCCCCTGGAGCAACTTAAGTGTCTTGCTCCTGGGTCTTTTTGAACCTGGGTCTTCTGGTTCATAGGCGAGTGTGTTACCCACTAGGCTACTACCACCCCTTATAAGCTGCTGTCTAGTGAAGGTGTGCTACCTGGTAGACATCAAGCGAGTGGCCGTATCTCGGCTCAGGCCCGCCGCTGGCGGGGACCAGGCCCCAGGTGCTGCTCTCCAGGTTATAACTGCAGGGAAAGAAAAACAGTCAATTATATACCACAGTCTGTACTGCAACGAACGGCTGCAACAAATGTTACGCTCCGTTCACAGTCGACTCACTTGAGCACCATTTGGAAAGAGCTGTAGTTGAACGTGTAGCCGCCCACCACCCACATGAACTTGCCGTGCACCGTGGCCTTGTGGGATGCCCGCCCCAACGACTGCCCGAAAGGTTTGATGTTGGGAAGGGCCCAGAAAGATTCAGTGGATGGGACAGTCAGAGAGCAGTCTGGACCTGAGGAAGAGGGAAAAAACGTTATCATCAATATTTCACACATTCCCACTTAATCACTCTGCATCACAGAGGGCACAAGAGCATTAAAATAGAAGGAACCAAAGGAATACAAAGGAATGAATGGAAAAGCAACAGTGACAAGAGAGAAAGTAAAAGTCTTAAATTCACGTCTGTGATATCCTAGGTTCTGGCCTTTGCAGTCTCCCATGTGTATGCTGTCTCACACTTGGATACTGAACTCACAGGATTAATGCATCACATTAATCCTTACATTGCAACAAATGCAATAAAACTATAGCCAAAATAAAACAAAATATTACAAATGTGACTGAATTCAGTAACAAATATGACTGAAATGTTAAAACGAAATATTCACAGAATATTGTCACAAAAGTCTTGTGTGGCATGAAGAGGAGCTGCGGGGCCAAGACATGGCAACGCTACTGTTATAAACTGTAAGAAATTCATTTTCTGAACAAACAAGGAACAGACTGGGCGTGAGTATAAAACTTTGCATTCTCAATTCAAATGTCTGTAGTGATGCGGTTCTCACATTTATCACAGACACACTTGCCATTAAAGATCGAACACAACATGGCACCGTGCCTTCGTGATTCATGAATGGTAGCACCGAGCAGAAGTGCCTCGCACTCTTCCACAAACGTTTCACAGTTTGCGTGTGCACTGAAGCAGCGTCAGAACAGTCTCCACAGAGCAAGCCAGTAACCATCTGGCTCTCTAAACAAGGCTTCCAGAAGCACGCCTCACATCTGGTTTAAAACAGACTTTAACCAAGCAAGCGGCTGAAGGAGAGACAGACAGATAGCGTGTGATAATTAGACAAGAAGAAAACGGTAACAGCAAAGGAGGAAAGGAACTATTTACAACTCCCTCTAAAATGAATTAAATTGCATGTGAAAGTGAAGTGAAAGTGAAGTGATTGTGAAACACTGCAGCACAGCACGCAGTGACACAACGAAATGTGTCCTCTGCTTTTAACCATCACCCTTGGTGAGCAGTGGGCAGCCATGACAGGCGCCCGGGGGGGCAGTGTGTGGGGACGGTGCTTTGCTCAGTGGCACCTCAGTGGCAACTTGGCGGCTCGGGATTCGAATCGGCAACCTTCTGATTACGGGGCCGCTTCTTTACCCACTGGGCCAAGCAAATGTTACTGTTACTGTTGCCTGAGAAACTGTTACTGATACAAGTAACAGTTACTGATTCTGAGCGATTAAAACTTAAATATCTTCAGTGTGCAGTGATGGTAATTTCTACAGAAATCAGTGGCCTCGTAATTGTAATGGAATTAACCTCTAACATTAGCTATGGCTTTTTCATTATATTAAATTGTATTGTTCTATATATATTCAAGTATACCATATAGTGCATTATACTATATTAAAGAAATTGAAAGAATACAAAAAATACTATACTCTACTGCCACCTACTGGTCATATCTGGTTTAATGGTTGAGAGCATTTAAATACATTTATGCTTTTACAATCCTGTTTATGGCAGACATGCTAATGCAAAAAGTCATTTCAGGGAGGTATCCCAACCAGCCCCACCCCCAAAAACAAGGATCATTAGTATGTGATTTAACCTATACACATTATTATATAATGAAGTTGTTCTATTCATTCATTGTTCTAAGAACAGCAAATAGTACTTTTTTTCTCCCGCTCTCCCTCTCTCAATTCAATTCAATTCAATTCAAGAGCTTTACTGGCATGACAGATAATTTGTACATTTGTATTGGCACATCTTTGCTATAAGCCTGTTATAAAGCACTGTTAATGATAAAATATTAATAAAATATTAACCTCTACTTGTTACTAGTGAAGCAGCGGCACAGTAAAATCTTCAGCAACGTGAAGGAAGCCTCATGCAAGCCTCACCTTGCCAGCTGTCGTTGCAGACGCAGAGTTTCTCTCCGGTCAGGTCGCAGTAGCCGCGGTCAGGGCTGCCGCAGTTGTTGCGGCAGTAGGGGATGTCGCAGGCCTCGCCCTTCCAGTACTTATTGCACTCACAGTACACACGGCCCGACATGGAGTTTCCTGTAGAACACTTCCCATGGCCTGAGCAGTTATTGGGACACATGTTCACCCTACAAAAACACACACAGACATATATATATGGGTGTTACATTGGAAGAAATTCCCTAAAAATATTAGTTCAGGATATATCGTGTTCACAATAATGTAACTTCACAGTGACCTTGACCTCTGAAAACCAATTTCTAGCAAAGCAGAGGCATGCTTAGGGCAGGGGCACTAGGAGGTCAGAACTGCAGCACAAGCTAACGCAGTGAGTGACGACAGCAGAACTCTCTGTAACCATTGTCTGTGCATCACTGAAAAGGTTCCACCCTAGTTTGATTACAGTGAATTGTGAATGTTCAGGATACACACATGCATCCTTGACAGAGTTCGAGGGGTCCTTTGTATTTGAAACCTCCTTCAGTGACGTTTTCTTTCATGCTTTTTGACTTGAGAATCACCCAAAAAGTCAACGTTCAGACAGTGAGAAGGGGAGGCCACAAGGGGGCACCATCACACTACTGCTGTCAGTGTGGTCTCATAACTGGTATGTGGTCATGCAAGGACAAAATAAGTTAATCAGGAAGTTAGGGTATATGTAAGTAAGAAGGATGAAATATGATATGTATAAAAAAATCTAAGAAACATATATACTTTAAATAACAATTATATCGTTTCAAGTCAGCACATGTGGACAAAATAAATATTTTGAACACAACCTGAAAAATATGGACAAACCGAGTAATTTACTGGACAAAACGTTAGACGCAAAACCATGAAACCTGTATAGTTACGTAGAAATGTATAAAATTGTTGTGTAGGTTAAGCCTCCATAAAGTAGGTGTGTCCTAACTTTTGTCGTTGAGATTGTGAAATACAGCACAGCACGCGGTGCACACAGCTAAATGTGTCCTCTGCATTTATCCCATCACCGTTAGTGAGCAGTGGGCAGCCATCAAAGGTGCCCGGGAGCAGTGTGTGGGGACAGTACCTTGCTCAGTGGCACCTTGGTGCTTTTGGGTTACGGGTCCGTTTCCTTACCCGCTAGGACACCACTATTTTCTAAGAATTATATATAACATTGTATAAATACACTGAATAAACATATCTTTCCCAAAGGGGTGGGCAGTGTGGCGCTGGTTGATTTCCCCTCTGACTGCTATATAAAGAAGACTTGGTGCCCTGTCAACCCCAGTCTAAAGTGAAGTGATTGCCATTGTGATACACTGCAGCACAGCACACGGTGACACAACGAAATGTGTCCTCTGCTTTTAACCCATCACCCTTGGTTGGCAGCCATGACAGGCGGTCCACCACCACCACCAGTCTGCTACAGCCCAGTTATGTGAGCCAGCAACTGACCTGATTGGTTGTTCAACGACTCTCATGTCCTCTGTAATTCCCTGTTCTGGTATGTAGTCAGTTTATTGAAGAGGGATGGAGGAAGGGTAACAGGTCAACGGGTCAGCGGTGACTGGGCGTGGCCGGGCTACTCACGAGTAGAGGATGTTGAAACCCGTGAGGTTGTACGCCGCGTCGCTGAAAAAGTGCAGCAGCGCGTACCCAGAGGTGGTCACCACTTCCGGAATCGTCTCATTCCCTCTGCTTTCTGGGACAATAAGTCCACTGAGGAACAAAGGATGCACAAAATTAACACTAAAGCACACACACACATACACACACACACACCTGCAAGGCACAGCAAGATTCTTCTTGCTTCACTGGTCTGTGCGGCAGCCCCTGTTGCCATGGCAGCCGGTGAAGCAGAGGACAAAATCAGCGTGAGAGCGAAGCACCTTTTTCTTTCCGTGGCGGCGTCTCTCGCTCTTGCCCAGCATCGATCCCGGCGGGGAGGACAGTAGGTAACCTTGACTGGGGCCTTTCAATCCCGTTCCAAGCGAGGACTGGAGAGACACGCGCCCAATTATCTCTGCCCACTACCTGCCAGGAGACCACTATGGCTTCGGGCTACGGCCTGCCTCCGGGACTACCCACAATGCCTCAGCCGGAGCCGAATAAGCACACACTACATCAGACAGAGGCCCTGACAACCCTTCAACAGCCCCCAGCGGGACGGGATCCGTAATTCCACCTCACAGGGCGTGAGACGGAGCGATTGATCGCCCGTTTGGCTGAAAAGAGAGAATAGGGGGATGGAAGCAGAAAAAGAGCAACGCCTGACAGCTCCGGCCCATACGATCTCTCACTCCTGCGCACATCTTTATGCCCGTCTGCCGAGGTCCTTGGAATTTGATAATAGAACATAGTTCACACTATGTTCTTGCCTCTTCACACTGAGAGTTGCAAAGCCTCAAATCAGCTGTCAGTCATCTTTCATGACGCGCCAGGGGCACAAATGCAGATTTCAGACTTTAAACCCCACAGTGTGTTTGGTTAAAATGTTCACATGTGAACTGAGCTCACCTGAACACGGCCACCAAAGGGGCATAGATCGAGTCCCCATCAAACACGTACATGTGGTCCCAGTTGCACTCTGTGGCAAAATGGTTGAAGCGCAGCCTCAGCGCGGTATTAGGGCTGAAACAGGAACAGACATCATAATATTGTTAATGGATCCGCAATTCTAATCCCAAACTGAGATTATAAAGCATCAAACTGCATTCGGCACTGTGACGGCTGGATAAATTCATCCATTAACATCAGAGTTCTGTAAGCAGAGGGAAGACATCAGTGTAGTGTAGCTCTTGACACAAAATGGAAAAAAAAGAAACACAAGAAACAACCCAAATCACACAGTTCTCATTTTTTCTGAGCACCCAGGGGGAATCAAAAGAAAATAAGAACACTGTCATGCCGAGGCTATAAATGCAGCTCTGACAGCTGGTTTGTGGGAGAAAAATAGCACCATAAGTCACATTTTCACAAACCGCAGTCAAAAACTGTCCATGGTTTAGATGAAGAGCAACATCCAGGGTGCTGATATTAATAAAATAATTATTATTTATATTTGTCTTATTCTCATCACATGTAATGCTCAAGCAAATAATGTAATAACACTGCATTGTTGTGTGTAGATCATTCATAATAAATCCCTTTTGTGTTGGTGAATACAGATCATACCGATTTCCTCAATTTCAATAAGTAGACAGACAGACAGACAGACAGACAGACAGACAGACAGACAGACAGACAGACAGACAGACAGACAGACAGACAGACAGACAGACAGACAGACAGATAGATAGATAGATAGATAGATAGATAGATAGATAGATAGATAGATAGATAGATAGATAGATAGATAGATAGATAGATAGATAGATAGATAGATAGATGGATAGATTTTCTGGCATAAAGTGCAAAGTGTTGCATCTGACAGACAGGAAAAGCTGTGAGACTCACAAGCCTTCAATGAGCCAGGTGCACTTCGTCTTGAACTTGTAATTGACGGGGCCGTCGGTGAGGGACCCCGATGGCTCTGTTAGCCTGGGAGAGAAAGAGAGGAAGGAGGTCATTCGAGGGCTGTGAAAAATGCATGAAGCCGCGCACTGTGCTCTGGAACCGTCACATGAAACACACGTGAGCATCTGATTGATGGCCTCCCACTGCAGGACCAGGTTCATTATCCAATGAATTACCGTTGTTGTTATAACTATAACATGAAAAAGGCACTGTCCAAACACGGCAAGATAAAAAAAAAATTAACAATAAAGAAATTAAACATGGGTCATAAATTAAATAACTGAGTTCATAGGAATTTCTTAGTAATTATTCCTCAATATATGTTTTTGTTGTATGCTGATTATTACTGCTGATAAAAGAAAATTCAGTATCAAAAAAGTTTAAAATGTTCCTAACAATCAATCAAAAAAGTGTATTCACAATACAGAAACTTCTCAATTGAATGTATACACTCAGTCGTTTTATTTGGGGAGGCTGAAGGGTTAAATACCATCATTTTGAATAAAATTATGAAAACAAATTGTGATGTTGCTTTTGGATTCAATAGTATTATTATGAGAAATGTAATTTGAAACATGAATGTCTCCAGCCAAATATGTTTTCCTGTATAAAGGAGGTCTTACGTTTGCATCAAATAACCGAACAACAATAATGTCCCCAACTGTTTTGAGTGTGTGTGTGTGTGTGTGTGTTTCCTTCTCAAGCACATAATTGCAATGTGCTTACACACACCTATCAGAAATTATTTCATTATTTATTATCATTGATTATCATCATTATTAATTAATTTATTACTGTTCAACTACACCCACAAACACCAACCATACAGGCAGTAGGTGGAACTCTGTGCTGAACGTAATTTTGAAGTGAAGTGAAGTGATTGTCACATGTGATACGCAGCAGCACAGCACACGGTGCACACAGTGAAATTTGTCCTCTGCATTTAACCCATCACCCTGAGTGAGCAGTGGGCAGCCATGACAGTGGCACCTCAGTGGCACCTTGGCGGATCGGGGCCGATTCCTTAACCGCTAGGCCACCACTGCCCATTTATTCTTTCCTTGTATAACATCCACCCACGTGGTCACACGAGCATCCCACAGCACAATGAAGGAACATCAGATGGACAGACAGATGAGAGTGTCTGACTGACAAACCGCACGGGGTGAGAGTGAGACCAGGACTGTTACGTCATGCTGGCATGACGAGGCAGGTGAACAGAAGTGATGACTAGGAGGTGACGAGAAGACGAGGAAGGAAGGACGCAATCGCATGACATCACGAAAACCGGGGTTTAATGGTGAAGCACAGGACAGGGGAGACACTCGAGATGTTGGTGAACATGGAACATGTTCCGGACCGGAGTAACCCCTTTCGGACCGGATCATGACAAGGATGGTGACTAAGCTCAAAACTCTGCCACGCTCAGCAGAGAGCAGCGGCTCAGGGGCAGCTACCACGCTAAAGCCAACTGTTTCAGGTAGATCAGGCAGTGCTGATGCTGTTTCTGCTTACAGATGAACAGAGAAGCAAAAACAGCGAGCGTATTTTTCTGGTGATACGTAAGAAGTATTGCACAGGGCATGTTCATGTCACTTCAAGTCTGTTAAAGAAATAAACACATACAAGCAAGAAAGGACGGCTGGCTAGTTACCCGCATCATGGATAGGAGGAACTAACTACCCACCCCACTCTTTGTATTGAAGTTGAAACCCCTTCCAGTCAATTTGCCTCCGTTCTCTACAGTGGTGGCCTAGCGCGAAAGGAAAAGGACCCGTAATCATAAGTAATCAGAAGTTTGCCGGTTTGAATCCCGAACGAGCGAAGGTGCCACTGAGCAAAGCGCCGTCCCCACACACTGCTCCCCGGGCGCCTGTCATGGCTGACAAGGGTGATGGTTAAAAGCAGAGGGCACATTTCGATGTGTCACCGTGTGCTGTGCTGCAGCGTTTCACAATGACAATCACTTCACTTCATTGTTAATACCCCTTGTACACAGGGTACATGAGAGGGTATCTCTGATCTCTGAAGTACTGTTTCATTGCAGCAAAAGATAATAACTAACAACAGAAAAGGCTGAAAAATGACGATTCGAATCTAAACATGTAATCCAAATGGCAGAACGTGGCATTCGCATGGACAGGGACAGTCCGAGATGCTTGGACCACTGGTTGGATGTTGAGCTGGTGAGAGGATGACCATCAGGGGAATTAGAGAAGTCAGCAGCGGCCACGACAAGAGTGACAGATTGCGTTCCGGTTGGCCTCACCCTGGACACGAGATCAGGTCCACGTGACGGTGGCAGCATCGCCACGGCCACCTGGTCATTTTCCATATTCGCCTCGCTCTCTCCTTCGTGCTGATCCCCCCCCGTGCACCAGATCGGAGCACTAATCCAGTCAGATTACAGCGGAAATGTTTATCTGTCTGAGTGTGGACCAGGCGGCCAGAGTCAGGGATCGGGCCCTGTGGCAGTTATCCCTCGGTCCATGACTTAAACACATGTCAGGCGAGGGTCTTCATCCTCTCAAACCAGGCTCATCCCCTGCCCTCCTGCTAGTCAAAGGGTCAATAAAAGGTCTCAGGTGTTTGATGGATAGCATTATGTGATCATGATAGCTAGTTAGCATCAAACGTGTTAAATTACATTGCTAACGATTAACGGGAGTCAATACAATCTCAAATTCCCAGTGCTGGCCGTCTGAGTGGTTATTACCTTAATCAACTCAACGAAATAGCCCCCAGACCACTAACCCCTCAGACGCTCACGCTTACCCACTAACCCTGACGCTAGTGGCACATTCACCAGACCAAAGAAAACAGTGGCTGACCAAAGACACGTCCCACCTCAGATGCCAGGTCCACTTCGGACAGACTCGTGCCACTCTGTGAGAACCACCTGGCCAGGTCAACTTTAGACTGGCCTGATTGGCCGATATGCAGAATGGAGCGTAATTAGATAAGACTACGTAGAAACAAGTACAGCACAATTAAAGTGAAAGTGAAGTGATTGGCATTTTGAAGTACAGCACACGGTGCACACAACGAAATGTGTCCTCTGTATCACCCTTGGTGAGCAGTGGGCGGCCATGACAGGCGCCCGGGGAGCAGTGTGTGGGGACGGTGCTTTGCTCAGTGGCACCTTGGCGATTCAGGATTTCAAACCGGCAACCTTCCGAATAACAGGTCCGTTCCCCTGCTGCCCTGTTTTTGGGGCACGGAGATGCTCGGCCATTTCTGAATAAAGGCTGTCCATCGCTCGTAGACGGAATGGCTTGAAAAGCTTTGTTGAACCAGCAGTATTGGCAGTATGGACACTACGCTGAACATCTCAAATATTTATCCGCTCCAAGTTAATAATTGATACATTACTGCCAGGAAGATCGGAGCAACCCTCCTTCGCGAGCTGTAACAGAGCTTTCTACTAGGCTTGTCACGACACTGCGATTTCAAACTCAATACCGATACTAAGGATGGTACTCGATACACTTTTTGATGATACTGGGCAAAAAAATCCAAACACATGAACTTTTTAATTAATTACATTCTACAGACTTCACATTCAAAGGTAACATAGTATTTCACGAGAATCGAGGCCTCTTTAAAAAAAAGTAGCATAAAATGGATCTAAAACAGATGTCACAGAAACAGCTTACGAACCAGTAAGTAGCATGATAAAAAACATTTTACATTTACATTTACGGCATTTGGCAGACGCCCTTATCCAGAGCGACTTACAACGTGCTTTCAAGTTACCATCGATGAAGAGATCAATTCCGGTTCACTAGGACACCCAACTATGAATACAATTTTAACATATAAACTTTTTTTTTCTATGTTAAATCTGTGTATGTCATGTTTTGCAATCGAAAACAGAAAGAAAATGATGGAAAGAGCGATGACAACACGACGTCCACGTCCCTGGCGGGCTGTGCCAGTGAAGGCAGCTCGCAATCACAGCGGCGCTATTTATAAAGTCGCTGATGGCTGACTGTGAACCTCTCGGAGAAAATGCCTCTGATGCTCTGACTGATGAAAGTTTTTCTGTATCCATGAAACATAACGTTGAGCGACCTCACGTGACCCCATGCTATGCTCCGTACACCGAAATGAACTACTTAACAGATTAAACATATTATTAGTTGGTTGTGATGTTCTGACTTGCACAGAGATGCACAGAGAAATACAAAAAAAAAAAAAACGTACATCCACTAGTATAAATCAAAACCAGACGCAGAGGTCACTGGAGCTCCATCTGACAAAAGCCTTATTCTATGCCCTGGACATTCAGAACTCACGGCAGATGTGAACCGGGTAATTTGTTGCAAAGTTAACATCACCCATACAGTAATGGATGGTGCAAAGGTTGGGTCTTATTTTAAGAGTCATTTCGCAGAAGAAGCCACAAAAAGGCATTAGTCAAAATACATTTGCTTGACCTTTATATGTTCAGCCCTTCGTTATTCATACTGTGTGAATTGGGCGTGTTCAAAAAAAAAAAAAAAAACCTCTAGTAAAAGCCAATGGAAGTGGCCTGCGAGAAAAACGGAGCAGCAACTGGCCCTCAGTATCTGACCTGTTTTTGCTAAAAGTTTAGACAAGCTCTCAAAAAAATCCATCCCACAATGAGGAATGTCCTCTGGGGGAAAATGCCATAAAGGCCCATTTTAGCAGTTTTCATCTCAAAGAACTGGGCAAGACCAAAATCCCCATTCGGCTGAGATGATGAGTGTGATAGTGAAGATGGAGAGAGGCTGCCAAAGGCCTCCAAATGTGTTCATCACGTCGTTTAAACAAGAGAAAGCCGAGACAGGGAGAAAAATCACTTTGGACAGAAGAGTCGAACCCCCAAACAATAACCTTGACCCCCAACGCCGCTCTGTCATTTAATAAAAATAAGAAATGACGGGGGAAGGGGACAAGAGTAAATTGAAAGATGGATGCTTGTAGGTCGCCGGTGCAGGGTCATGGCTGGGCAGTCATTTATTCATCCGCGCAGCCCGAGGTAAAGTCATTTTCGTTATTACTGCAGAACGATGTTACCCAGAAAAAGCGGGATCCTCCATAGACCTTAATGCACAGGATTGTGGGAACGTGGATGAAAAGGGATGGTCAAATGTGTGGTTCTCCAGTGAATGGCAGGGTAACTTATCATGATAATGACCCGATGCTCAGACCCGGGGGGGGGGGGGGCTAGCGGTTAAGGAAGCGGCCCTGTAATCAGAAGGTTGCCGGTTAGAATCCCAAGCCGCCAAGATACCCTCTGCTCACCAAGGGTTTCGTTGTGTCACTGTGTGCTGTGCTGCAGTGTTTCACTTTACTTTCAATTGTTTTTACAAAAAAATAACTGCACCGGCCAGTTTTTTTGAGACACCGGCCAGTTTGCGACCGCCAGGTCAGCAATCTGCACAGCCAGGGTGCTTCAGTCAGTCGCCGACCACTGATGAATGTGTGCAGCAGCTTTAATTTACCCTTTTTCTTCTTGCCATCCCGAATTTTTCCTCGGCAAACGTGCAAAACTGTGATAAAAGTGCATCTCTCTCTGTGCTCTGCCTTGCATGAGGTTTGCTTTACAGGCCAAACCAGCAACAAGATGACACAACGCTATCAGGGCGTCTGCAGCTCTGACACACACACACACACACACACACACATGCCCGTAGTTTAAAGTGTGTGCTTAAGCATTCTGTTTTGCAATGAAGTTTTGCCAGATCAAAAAAAAAAAGAATTAAGAACACTAGCATTTTCGAGACAATAACAAAATCTGCCCGTGTAATTCCACAAGCATGTGGAGTGATTGAAGTCTGTAAACATGTGCTGAACCGAGCTGGATGGAACCGCCAGGCTGGGGCCGCTCCTCAGGAGTTTGCGAGATGAGTCTTTTTTGCGCATTAAAGAGGGGGAAAAAAAGCTGCTGCCCAGGAAATCCATCAAAGTGCAGAGAGTCTAGTCTCGGGCGGAATATAAATGCCAGTTTTCAGACTTAATTAAGCCTGTTTGATCCAGACAATCTGGCTGGCGGGGAGGCAGGAATCTCGGGACCCACAAATCCCAACACACACGTGCAAATATTCTGCTTTTACCCTAATAAATTACAACCAAGGCACACTTCAGCAACACATGAGTTATCATATTAGATCACAGCGCAGTTACGAGATGGAGACGTATAAACCAGGATTTCTCCATAAAAACAGCCCTGGCTCGTAACAAACGGAAAATATTGACTGCGGTCTCTGTTTAATTGTGTTGTTAGCACAAGCGTTGCTGTCGTGAATTTTACTGATGCGGGCCATTAACAGTGTTCATGACCCGTGCCAATAAATCATGCCAATCTGATTACGTTGGGTGACGTGATGCGATGTGATGGGGTGGAGGGTTCGTTGAAAATCTTTTCTTTTTATTCGGCCTTGATCTTCCATTTCTCTTTGAAGAATTTTTGCTTTCTTTTTCTCGATGTTTATTAGCACCATCTTCTGAGTGGAGTACAGAAAAACTCACACAGTGCACAAGAAATGAAAAAATACAAGAAGAAAATATTTTGAATGAGGGACAGACAAATGTTGAATTACTCATGATTAATTTGTAAGACTAAAGCTTGTTATAACAGACTCGGGTCATAACAGAGATGCTTTCATTCACTTTCAAATGAAGTGACGTCATGTGACACTTTGTGTCCTTTGTGTTACTTGCAAAATGTTTAGTCTTTGAATTTTCCATTGGCCAATCAGCAGTGATGGCCTCCCGGGTAAGGAAATAGGGTTGCGGGTTCAAATCATTAAGGTGATTGGTTAAATGCAGAGGACACATTTGGGGCAGTGGTTGGCCTAGCAGGCAAGGAAATAAACTTGTACTCAGAAGATGGTCGGTTTGAATCCACCAAGGTGCAACTGAGGTGCCATTGAGCAAGGTACCGTCTCCACACACTGCTCCCCGGGCACCTGCCATGGCTGCCCCCTGCACACCAAGGTCATGGGTTAAATGCAGAGGACACTTTTCATTGAATGCACTGTGTGCTGTGCCGCAGTGTTTCCCAATGACAATCACTTCACTTTCACTTCACTTACAATCAGTCAGGTGTATTATGGGTCAGTCGCGACACTCACTAGGGAGAAACAACGCTTCTCAGCCCCCTGCATGGCAGACACACCCATCCTTAAGCACACCGCATCTGTGTTAGCAGTCTGAATTTATTTATTTTGACATTTGTCAAGTCCCCTGACATTACATCTTATTGGTCCCCTGATACTGTATATGAAGTTTCTTTCCAAAATTCAGCCACTTTTAGCCAGTCCCACAATGAGATTTCCCCAGGATGCGTCGTTTCGGTGTCTGTAGCTTTAAATGCTACTGAGGAGGAGAGAGCTGGGATGAGGAGGAGAGCAGCCTGTAGAAGTTGATGGGGCATTCGCCGACATTACGTCGTAAACACAATACACCAGCCACAACTATTGAGCTACCGCTTTATGAACCAAAGTACTCTTTTCACCTATCGCTATTTCTAGCCACTGGAGGAATATAGAAAGGCTAGGAGAACTTGTATTAATGTTAAATAATCTGTTAGGGGACCATAAAATAAATAAAAAATATGTGGAAAAAAGAATATTGTACCATTTTTACAATTTACGTTTATTTTATATCAATCTGACTGTGTTTACTGCAGTTTACTACAGATACCCTCGGTAATCTTTTCTAATCCCAGGTTTCTGACGCAGTTCCAGGTGCCAGTAGCCAACGTTCTGGTTGACAGGTGAGCCTTAAAACCCACAGGCAGCCTAGTAACACTCATGCAGAGGTAGAATAAAAATAAGAGGCAGGAAGTACAGCACATAGGACGGGACGTCAGATGTCAGACGATGACAGAGCGACCTGTCACTGGGTGAGTCAAACCTCAGTCACCACGTTACACAGAGCCCACAGCCGAGCTGCAGAGCAAACACACCGGAGGGTCCAGCCCCGGCAGTCTTTCAAACAAACCAGACCGGTCACAGGTGTGGCCACAGACTGAGGTCTTGACTGCGGAGTCACAGAAGGTCAGGAGGTGGCCAGTGGGGTCAGAGCCACATTAAAACCAGCTGCCCGCAGTCATCCTATACAGGTTGACATACTACTAGAGTACTATAATAACACAGTTAGTATAATAATACTGTTACAGTTATCTTATAATAATACATGATCTCTGAATAATCTATTTAAACATGTTAAAAACATTGCATCACTAACCCCTGCTGAACGACACTGCGTAAATACAGATGCCCATTGCAAATCAGCAGGAGCTTCTTCCTGCAGGCCACCAAGCTACCAAAACACCTCAACACATGTACACAGACTGTTTGAACACAGATATTGCAAACTTGTCTCTTCTATAACGCTTCATCACTAATTTATACTTTATACTATATATTTATACTCACTCACTCACTCATATCCATAATGGCCTAATCCTAATCTGGGTCACACAGTCACACCTATGGACACCACATCTTTATTCATTAACATACAGATGGCATTTCTTCCTACAAAGTGTAATCGTGCATACAATAATTTTCTATTCTAGCAATGTAAAACTTGTGGCTGTGGAGTGGGTGTGTATGTATGTAAATAGAAATGTAGATATGTAAATGACATCTCAGTCAGTATCTTTTAAGATAAGGTAAGATCGAATAAGATAAGATGATCCTTTATTAGTCCCACAAGTGGGACTAATAAAGTGGACAGTACAAGATAAGAGCAGCAGAAAATAAATTATATATATCCTTATACCTTATAATGTCTGCATGACATTATATATTATAACATTAACAGAAATCCAAAAGGACCATATAAGGTATAAGGACCATAATATTTAGTGTTATGTCACTGCTGACTGAGACCTAATAGCATGTATCTTACATATGAATTGCTCTCTTTTTTGTACCTTTTCATTTTAAAAAGAACATTGTGTTGAGATATAAAATCACAATGAATGTTGTATTACACGTTTAGAGACGTAATGTCTCATTCTTTGTCTTCTGTAGGGTGCTAAAATGGCCATGCTGTTGACTGTTTACACCTTTCCCCTGCTTACTTTACCCCAACATTGTCATCCAGTCATGGTCACAATGACAGGGGTCTGATTAAAGTCAATGGCAGCAGCGGTCCAGACCCAGCACTTTTCAGCACAGTGTACAATTAACACTGACCCACAAGCCGTTGTCCCGGCAAGCGTCCTGACACGTCTCATCACAACACACAAATAAACCTGTCCAAACATGAAGACAGACATTTTGTCCAAACATATCACATAGACTGGAATGACAATGCCACAAATGACAATAAATGCCACACTCGCTCTTCCATCCCCAGCGGATTCCGGTCTAATAAAGCAACGTGGGTTTTCTAAAGCGTGTACTAAATAATTAACATCACAATCAATTATTAATTGATTCTGATGACTTTTTAATGCACATTGAACTACAGCAAATACGGCGTCACCGATAGATCGCTACAGGCTGATCAATTATTAAGCGGACAGCAAATTAATGCATACATGACGCATGCATAATTCGGGCAGTGCAATTCGCACTGAAGTGTGGCCAAAGTCTGAAGGCTAACTGGACGTCGAGCCACAAACTTCTAGTGAAGTAGCGGAGTGCAGAAGAACCGTTCAAAGCCACTGAACAGCGATTTTCGGCACCTCCCTTCGTTTGGTGTACCTGCCAGCAACCAACAGATTCATTTGGACCATGGCTGGAATTGGCATTATAACAGCGCGCCGCTGCCATCGGTGTGGAATCGGTATAGAGTCTGTGGCGGTGTGGTATCTGTCTCCAGAGAGTGGGGCCGGGGCCGCGTCTGGAGATGTGGTGGTGCTACGGTAACACAGATTCCCAGCACCTGCCACCCCCCTCCGCGCACACACACACACACACACACACACACACTCACACACACACAACTTGTATCAGTGATCACACACCAGCAGACCAGTGAGCAGCGCAACAGAGCAGTTCATTCTGGCATTCCTTGGATCACTGCCCCCCCCACTCACACACACACACACACGCACATACCTGATGCATCACACTTTGTTACACACACCGCTCTGTTTCAGGTACACATGTTAATGACATACTATAGATAAATACATAGGTGGATACATGGTGGTTATGGGTGTGCACACTTATGCAAGCAGCCATTTGTATTTATTTATTTTTTTTTTTAGTTTTTCATTTGAATTGCACAGTCACATTTAAAAAGGGAAAAGTTTAGAAATATATTTTTGGGATCAAAAACCTTTCCTTTTTGCCCAGGATGTGGACACTTTCTATGCAACTGTACACAGATACAGTTTATAGATGATCATGTTCTATTATTAAATAGAGTAAATAATGAATTCAAATTACGTTATACATTCATGAGCACAGAGCTCCCGTCTTCATTTTTCCAAATCCTGCATTTACGCCACATCGAATATGTTCCATTTTCCCTGCCTGCATGCTGCACTTGGAAACATTACTGCTCAGACACCAGCCAAATTTAATTGTGTGTGTGCGTGTGTGTGTGTGTGTGCAAGCTTCTCCAATTATGCATAATACACTCACAATTGTGAGAAATAATAAACGCTCTGTGTGATAACCTTACTTTTCTTATCTTGCTCAAATAATCTTCCATCTCTTTGCCCCTGCCTGGTCATCATTTCCACCCCTGGATTCTTATGGCCGAAAGCTTAAACATCTCTCCATGACTGTCACTGAACATAAAAAGGGGAAAGAAGTGAAGCATTTTAAGGACAGGGGTGGAAAATGTGACCCTCAAATAGATTCTTCTTCCCCCTCAGCACCTTCGTAATTGGCTGGGTCCGTTAAAGCGGAATAAATATTCATCTCACTCAACAATCTGACAGCGGACCATTGTCTGGGGTTTAATCAATCCAGTCAGGGAACAGCCAAAGCGGAAAATGAACCGCGCGTGCGTTCAGGGCCAAATGATCGTTGGACTTTAGAGAGTTGCGGTGCTCCTGCCATGACATCACGTCTCTGGGTCCCTTATGTTGTCGACACTTTCCACAATATGTTGCCTAAAGCCGTTGCTGTTGAGTATGCTCGCGCCTCGCATGGTGTGAAGCATGCAACTGGATCCAACTGTAAGATGCTATGATGAAACCCACCCAGTTCTCTCAGTTGTCAAGTCTAAGTGACAATGCATGCCAACAAAGTTCAGTTTTCATGGGCTGCAGTTTCAAACCGTCTTCAGCTTCCTGACTATTTTGCCAGTGAGGATTGAAAATGATGTCCGTGCCCATGTCTTCCCGTATCATTACAAAAGTCTGCCATTAGGATTTGGGGTGACATTTGAATTTCTTTTGACTGATAACAATATCTAGTTTTGTGAGAGCTACTTAAGCAAGTGGAGGATGAGAGTGCGCACCGCAAACCTCACAGCTCCCCAGGGTAACAAGCAAGGAACTTGAGAGCTTGTGTGCCCAGCAGGGACGCCCACTCTCAAACGTTGAGGCAATGTTGCAACTGTATTAACAGTGCTCATTTATTTTAACGCATGAAATATTTAAAACATACCGCAGCGATTAGAAAATTCATTTTGACAGCCACAGTTTTCCAAATCAGGTTTCCAGCATGTCACTCATACTTATAAATATTGAGGTGACAGCCTGGTCTCACCAGTTAGCTGTTTCAACCAATACAAACCCGATCAATATTGTGAAAATGCTCTACCAACCGGCTACTATGATATGTCTTTTAATTTGATTGAGAGGTATTTGCATCCAATCCGATGCAGACCCATAATACAAAAACATTCAGTTTGAAAGAAACCCCCAAAATGTGGTGGACTCATTTACCTACACTGCCCAGGCACTGTGGTTATGGTACCAGAGACATTCGTTCCATCCCACGATTCAGTAGTGCAGTGGGAATTACTTGACAGATGGTGCAGCCCCACCATTTACACACACCTACACGCGCTCATACCAAAGCGCCCACCAAAAGCTCCTATAAACAGCCTTTCGCACACGCCTCATGCACATGAAAGACCTCCAGACTATTTATTTGCCTTTTCATTTCTCTCCCATGCACACAATGGCCACCAAACACATGCTGGCGCTTTAGTGACTTCACCGCGGCTCTCCGCAGAACTTGTAACACTGTCTGAAATAACAACAGCTCCGATTCCCTCCAGGCCGGGGAAAAAAACGCGAATCTGGTGGGAGCCTGGTCGTAAACTCCTCCCCACACAAAGCGTCAATTGTGCCACGGTCCACTTCAATCCCGCTACAAGATCATATGAATCCGCCCAGATGCCAGAAAAAGACATCTGATGATTTCTTAAGCCCTGCCAAGCTTGTGCGCCCGCGGGGGGCATCGGGTGACTGTGGGATCTCTGCGCCCTCTGAAAGGTTAACGCTCTGGGCCGGGTGTTCTGAGGGTCCCTTTTCTGTTCGGGGGCCCGTGGAACCTCAGTGGCGCCACTGCAAGCTAATAAATATCCGCACAACAAAGCCTGGTTGGCTGTGGTATGTGGTACAGCCTGAACGTATACATCACAATCCCGAAGGGCTCCTGGTGATTCCTGGTGAATCAGTTCCCGACCCCAGACGCAGCAGCACCGGTCGTGTCTGAGTATCCAACAAGCCGGTGACGGCTGAAGGCAGGTTCAGACATGGAGATGAAGCAGCGGCGCATGGGCTTCCACAGACCAAGCCCATTATTACCCTAATTCTATCTCGGCACAAGAACCTTGAGAATATCACTTTACTCCCGAGATTTAAAAAAAATGTGTTGTTTTTTTTCAGTAATAGGTTATGCACATGAAATCAGATCAACTGGGCCTCCTTCAAAAGTGAGGGACCCTAACGAACAATTATTTCCCCGACAGGATGGACATGCTTTTTTTTTTTTTTTTTGTCAGGCTTGACAAAAAAAAAAAAAAGGATGGACATGCTAAAAGTGTCGATTCTGGAGAAATGGAACCATGTACAACGCCACGTGCCACTGCATCACATTAGACAGGGGTTTTCATGTTACTGTTAGAGCATACCACTGTTGCCATGGTAAAACGTGGTTTCAAGATAAAACTCTATGGACTGACGTTGCTCCAGAGCACAAAGACACAGTCCAAGCCTGACAATGATTGTTTTCTATAAAGGCATTCTGCAAAGGATGAAAATGTGAGCTTTTCAGCCCAGTGCTGAATGCATACACACACACACACACACACACACACACACACACACACATATATAGATATTGGAAAGAGTGAATTGCCTTCCACACTCTTTCCACACAAATTCTCCAAGACTCGAGTTAAAAGTAGCATTGAAAGGCAGTGCAGAAGTCTTCACCTCATCTAATGCCGAGTCCCTGAAGAGAATGAAGACATTTTCACTTCACAAGGGCATGGCTTCTGAGCTTGAGGCAGCTAACCAAACAGCTTTTTACAGGCCCCGCCCATTTTTCTGCTGGACCTTTCCGGGCTATAATGACAGGTAGGAGTTTTCTTTTCCCCGTATGTTTTAAACTCAGTACTGTTCACTATAGGGTACATTGGATTAATTAATCAATTCTTTGCAAAGATCCAAATCTGCAGTCTCTGTTTTAAAACACATAAAACAGAGACTGCAGATCTGTGGCCTTTCAATGATACAATCCTATTCTGGTTCTCTTCAGCAGATCCTACATTTCATCTCGGTTTGATATTGTTCCATTATTCTGTCAAGACTCAGCATTTTTTTTTTATCTTGGATACACAAATTTAATTGGAGCAACCATTTACCAAACACAAAGCCACTCATCTTCATCTGTCATACAGAAACGCACATGCACTGTCTAATATCTACATTTACATTTATGTCATGTATCAGATGCCAATATTTACAGGGACAGTCCCCCATGGAGCAACTCAGGGTTGAGTGTCTTGCTCTGGGACACAATGGTAGAAAGTGGGGTTTGAACCTGTGACTTTGGGTCGTAGTTGAGTTTGAGCTTCAATGAGACAGACAGCGCTAAACAGGTAAAAATAAATAAATAAATGTGCGAGGTAAAATAGTGCAAATATTGCTGTGCAAAATGGAACAGTGCATCAATAGATGATATTACATAAAGATAATCAAAATGGAACAGTGCATTAATAGAGGATATTACAGATAGATAATCAAAATGGAACAGTGCATTAATAGATGATTACAGATAGATAATCAAATTGGAACAGTGCATCAATAGATGATATTACAGATAGATCATCAAAATGGAACAGTGCATCAATAGATGATATTACAGATAGATAATCAGAATGGAACAGTGCATCAATAGATGATATTACAGATAGATAATCACTCGCCTCACCGCTCACTCTGGTTCTCTCACACACTCTCAGCTCCTGTGCCACACTCTTCACTGCCCAGCAGGCTGCCTGACAGACACACGACGGTTATATTTAGCAGGACGAGCTTCGCTTCTGATGCGTCTGCCGTCACCAGAGGTTCAGCTCAGCGTTATGCCGGTGCTCTGCGTGCAACGGTACAAACGAACGTGCTTTCTCTTCATGTCACACATTCCAACAAACTGTTTATTGTGAGCAGTGTGCAACAGAAGCTTAATAGTGTAGTATGTAACCTCTTTAGCAAATAAACCCCCCCCTGAATTTCCAAATATATTTTACATACGAAGGTAAGGCTTCTCCAGCACCTATGGGAAACACAGAATGCCAGCAATCAGATCGACAAAATGGAGTTAAGCATCCCGGCAAGTGCTGAATCCACTGATTTCTTTGTCTTCCAGTTGGTGCTGCATTTAAGACGGCAGTGTTGCCAGATTAGGGTAAGTCCATCCCAGCCAAATAGAGACACACGAGAACCCTCTCCGGCTACACACTTTACCATACTGCAAATCAGATTTATTCAATACATAGTCACGACACACCTATGTTGACTACAGAATCGAATTCCAAACATGCAGAACAGTAGTGCAATCTGGCAACCCTGCAAGCTGTCACTTCAATTTATGACACAAAACATGCTTTCCAGAACCAGTGCTTGTGGGTCATATGGTGAGTGTGCACTCTCAAGGAAGAGGAAACCCCTGTACCCACCTAGAAATGAAGGGGCTGAAGCTAACGAACCCACTTTGATTCATAGTTTGGGGCCATTACAAACTATGACAAGATATTTAAAGGAGTTGAACTAAACAAAGCACTTAAAGGGCACAAAGAACAGCTCCCCCAATATGACAACCGTTAGTCGGAATTCGGCGCTCACGTTATAAATGAGCCCTGCCTTCAGTACGGACGGGTCGTTAAAATGTGGGGTTTCATGTTTATAGAAATCCTTTTTTAAAATATTCAAAGCATTCTAGGAAACTCAAACC
Source organism: Denticeps clupeoides (assembly GCF_900700375.1). Taxonomy (NCBI): domain Eukaryota; kingdom Metazoa; phylum Chordata; class Actinopteri; order Clupeiformes; family Denticipitidae; genus Denticeps; species Denticeps clupeoides. Next base: position 17,392,661 of record NC_041714.1, read on the forward strand.
ACAATGTCTGGTGCAGAGTGTAGCTGTATATGTACACATCTGAAAAGCGCTTCGCTGTGATCCTTCGGAACCATTTCCACATTAAACACACAAACCCGAAGGCGCGAAGCCCAGCGCCGCATCTGGCCACGGCTACCTCGGCACGGTCCCACGGATGGGGACACAAGAGGTCACGGTGCATAACAAAAAAGCACAGATTATCAAATCGATACATGAACCCCGCTGGCCGGCAGCGAGGGTTGTGGTTTTACCCTCTCTGATCTTTGACAGAAACTTGCGGAAACTTGGCATTAGTAAACAGGCCTGACCTTAAAAACTTGATGGCAGGTTTTAGTGTCTGCTTTCTCATGACCCCCCCCCAATCTTTTACAGCATTTATCAGACGCCCTTATCCAGAGCGACTTACGATCACTAGTTACAGGGACAGTCCCCCCTGGAGACGCTCAGGGTTAGGTGTCTTGCTCAGGGACACAATGGTAGTAAGTGGGATCTGTACCTACCACCACTACCACCCTACAATCCTGATGTCATCTTATATGTGTCTATAAGATGTTGTTTCAACGTTATACACCCATGCTGTGCACAAGAGCGATATGATATTTTCATGTATGTCTTTAATGAAAATGTGCGTAGAACTTCCCTTACAGTTCAATTTTCACTTCACTCGGATTCCTCATTAAACACCCAAAGCTCTCAAGCAAATAAGCAACTTCGCTCTGGAAAGGGCGTCACCGTCTCATTCTGGCCTGTTCTCAATCTTCATTCCAGACATCCCGACTGTCCTCGAGTTCCCAAACTAAAACACGCAACAGAACAGAACAACTGTGATGAGATGAACAATGAGGCAGAGCCCAACCCCCTTAGCGTCCCCATGCCTGCAAAAGCCTCCAGACCTTCCACCTTTCCGCTCCCTGGAGAACCGTCACAACGATTTAGAGAGGGGGGGGGGGGTGTGAAGTGTCAGAATGGGGCGAGAGTTCAGGTGAGCGACGGCAGCATCGGTCACTGTCACCTCACCACCGGTGGGAGGGGCTGAGCAGCCTGGAGGACAGAAGACGTCCTGCTCCCGTGTGTTGAGACAGCACTGAGACACACCGCGCTCGTAATTAGGGATGCGCCCATCCGACTTGCTCGGTTCCGATGCGCCCACAAGCAGTCACAGCACGTTTGATTGGTTCATGACAGTGGTGGCCTAGCGGTTAAGGAAGCGGCCCTGTAATCAGAAGGCTGCCGGTTCGAATCCCGAAATTTCACTGTGTGCATCGTGTGCTGTGCTGCTGTGTATCACATGTGACAATCACTTCGCTTTATGTGTTTATGACAGATAAAACACATCTTTTTGAGTTCAGCCCATGGACACCGGCGTTCGGATATTGGCTGTTCTCGAAACTGTGGTAAATCCGTTACGAGTTGAACGCTTGACTCGAATGCCATTTTCTTCACTTGTGAGACAATGAAGTCATTACACGAATAAATGTGTACGCTGCTTGGAACCGTCCACCGTTTACTCAACTCGTTTTACGTTGCATAAAATACGGGCAGGCATCGAATAACCTACAATTTCTCGCAGGTCGGCACGCTGTGACCGACACCCTGATTCCAGTGACTTGAATCAGTGTTCGACCGATATGTGATGCTTGCACTGGACGTCCGGTGACGCCGTCTTGGAAAACCGTGATGTAATGGGAAAAACAATGGCACGATGCAGGAATTTAACCGCGCTGTGATTTCCCACGTCGCTCTTATCGTCCCGAGGAGGACGAGGGAGATAAAACTCCTGCGGGATGAACAAACACTGCCAGGAACAATAAGGCAGACATCTAATCTTGGCACGGAGCCCTGCATCTGGTGGCCCCAAGCCAAAGTCTACAACTTCTTTTTTTTTTTTGCTCTGCTTTACAGACGTCTAGGTTGCAAAGAGCAACAGCGGGGTGGGACCAACTCTGTACAAGTCAAGAGGTCAAGGTTTAACAACAACAACGAAAAAAAACGACGACCCCCATCGATCAGGAGAACAAATCAAACTAATTAAACTGATGGATGATGGATGCATTGATGGATGGATGGATGCATGGATTTTGAATTGATGGATTTGGGGTTCGTGTGGACCGACCTGAACCTCCCGTAGCAGTGCTGACACAGGTCCCCGGTCCATCCCGGGTCGCAGGCGCACGACGCGTTGACGCATGTCCCGGAGAAGCAGCTCCTGTCGCACCTCTCCGCTCCGGCGCGGCTCGCCAAGTAAAAGCAGGCGAACGCCCAGAGGTAGCAGCGGCCCGGCGCGAAGGGGTCCATCTCTGCCGAGCGACGTCACCTCGCGGCCCGCGTCCCGCGTCCCGGGCGGCTCCGCAGCGTCGGGCCGTTTGGAAGGTCCGGGACGGCGCGGACACCATCTCCGCCGAGTCGAGAGAAGGACCGGGTCCCACCCCCTCCTCCCCGCCGCCGCCGCCGCCGGCTCGGAGACGCGCGGTGACGTTTCGGCGCTCGGCGCTGCGCTGCGGGCAGCTGGGCTTTCTGGAGAGGAGCTTTTTATTTAAAGAGGCCGACACCGTAACACGGAAATAACGGCATGGCACAATAAATACAATACATCATGAAGAAAAAACAGCTCGGTTATATCACGTTATATCACGTTATATCATGTTATATCACTTTATATAATGTTTTATCACGTTATATCTCTTTATATCACTTTATATCAAGTTATATCACGTTATATCACTTTATATCACGTTATATCACTTTATATCGCTTTATATCACTTTATATCACTTTATATCACGTTATATCACTTTATATCATGTTATATCACGTTATATCTCTTTATATCACTTTATATCACGTTATATCACGTTATATCACGTTATATCTCTTTATATCACTTTATATCACTTTATATCATGTTATATCACTTTATATCACGTTATATCACTTTATATCACGTTATATCATGTTATATCACTTTATATCATGTTATATCACGTTATATCTCTTTATATCATTTTATATCACTTTATATCACGTTATATCACGTTATATCTCTTTATATAACTTTATATCACTTTATATCATGTTATATCACTTTATATCACTTTATATCACGTTATATCACTTTATATCACGTTATATCACTTTATATCATGTTATATCACGTTATATCTCTTTATATCACTTTATATCACGTGATATCACTTTATATCACGTTATATCTCTTTATATAACTTTATATCACTTTATATCATGTTATATCACGTTATATCACGTTATATCAATTTATATCACTTTATATCACGTTATATCAATTTATATAATCTTCTATCACGTTATATCACGTTATATCACTTTATATCACTTTATATCACGTTATATCATGATATATCACTTTATATCACGTTTTATCACTTTAAATCACTTTATATCATGTTATATCACTTTATTTCACGTTATATGAATTTATATCATGTTATATCACGTTATATCATGGTGTTAACCGTTTATTTTCCATTCTCAGTGTATGTTTGCGATTAAATTATTAAATTTCTACATTTATTCTAAATCATAGGATTTATGTGTTATTTTTATGTTGCATCATCCACGTGATAATAAACACGATTCCTTGATTCCACCTATTGGCTGACGTCTTGTTTTTGGGATGCGGGTCCAAACACGTCCAGCAGGAGACTTTAATGGTCCAGGCGAGGAACTCGAGTGCACGTGTTCATTTAAAGAACAATAAAGCCCAGATCAAAGTGGAGCTAATTTACGGCAGAATAAATTATTCCCCGTGCAAGTGTAATAAATAACTGCCAGGACATAACTGTTGCAGCCTCACGGCAGTTATTAGAATGCATTATTAGAGTCATTTGGGAAGACAATTAGAAGATCAAGGTCGTGTGAATATGTACAGAGCGAAGTGGTTGACATCGTGAAACACTGCAGCACAGCACACGGGGACACAATGAAATGTGTCCTCTGCCCGGCGAGCAGTGTGTGGGATTCGAACCAGCAACCTTCTGATTACACGTCCCAGCAAGTGGCCTTTCATTGGAGATCCCTCTGGGCTGTGTGGCGGTAGTAGGTAAAGCTCCAGCAGATGGTTTCGGTCTCCTGCAAATCCAGCCTTTTTTCCCCAGGCTCCTCACGTGTCACAGAGGAGGGCCTGAGATTTAAATTAAATGCGTAATATTTTGGTTAAAATGAGTTGCTGTATGAAGCTGTGGAATTATAGACGTTTGAGATCCAAGCGATTCTGGGGGAGCCGTTCCTATCAAACTCCATTTCTTTCCAATAAATAACCTAATTTATAATATAGTACAATGTTCCTAAGTAAAGTATATCTTTTAAAAAATAAACAGTTCACTTTGGATGAATCTTGGTGTTATTTCAAACCAAATATCCTTCCATTCCTTCCATCAGACATCCATTTATTTCTTTCATTCACCCTGGCAGTTCAAAGTGCTTTACAAACACGAAAATGAGACAGAAAGAATAAAATATGAATTTAATACACACTTTATGCAGTATAATAACAAATAATTCAACTGTAACAGCAAGGTCGTGATGTTTTCTGGAACATAAGAGAATGTCCAGTGACGGTGTGAGTCTGGGGAGTTTTGTGATCACATGGAAGTTTATCCCAGTGATGCAGAGCATTGTGGCCTGGCTCCATTTTAGGGGGGGATCCCCACCCAAAGGACCGAAGAGATCTGTCAGATGTGTGAAAAATCTTGATGAGAGACCCGCATCGGCCTCTTTCAGGTCAATTCTGAACTCGACTCTTTGGGACAGAAAACACGCGGACGACACGCTGAATTCCTGTCGGTCGGGCTCTGACTGCATCTGGGAGATAAACATTTTCTGACCAGCTCATGCCAGATTGCTATTACGCAACAGGACCATCTGGCCCAGCTGCAGTCTAGCACGGTGTGTGTGTGTGTGTGTGTGTGCACTAGTCAATGAGCCCCGCTCCACCTTTAATCTCGCATATGTGTGTCCCCTGCATTTCAGGGACTAAACCATATCTAGCTCTCCATCTTGTTGGGTAGATGCTGGGATCCTCCACTGGGTCCAGTTGTTGTGATCATTGTTAGTCTGTCTGGATTAGATGCATTGGTGTTTACAGTGGCAGCTTTAGGCCCTTTTTGATAAGAGACATGAAAAGTTGAAACTTAATGAAGAGAGATGATCCTCATGAATCATGGATCTGGTATTCAGTCCCATGAGAGTGCTTTGATTTGCTTTAACTAAGTAAATGAGTTTTATCTGAACAAGTATAATTGCATAATTTAACATGGTTCTATCATATATTATATTATATCTGTAAAAGCCCGAATGTGTCAGGTGACACCGGGGTCACCCCGTTTCTGTCAAAGCTGCATTAGAAATGGTAAAAAAATAAATGAAACTGTTATACGTGAGAAGAAACACAGGACGGGACTCCGCTCTGATGAAAGTGACCGTTTATGTGGCACAGACAAGAGGAGAGGCTGGAGATGAGCACCCACAACAATGGACACAGAGCGGCCTTGAGTAGGGTGGGTGGGCATGTGGAAAAAGGGGTGCACAAGAATGAGGGAGACAATTACATATTCATGGGTTCCTATGTGTTTTGCTTTTGGCTTTTGGACACCAGTGATGTCAGCATGTCATACAAAAACAGGAATTTATGGAAAAATCCATTCACTTGGCAAGGTTGGTCATGTTAACGCAGAACAGAGAATGAAAGCTTCCATCTTTTGTGGATTTCCTCCCCAAAATGGGCGTATGCCATAAAATCTGTGATCACACACACATAAAATACTCCACCAAACCCATCTGCTTTTTTTCAGGTCATGGAAAGCACATGAATATGTGAACCGTGCACTCAGCAGGAAAAGATTAGCAGAGAAAAAACACGAGTACTAACAAATCCTCCTACGGCCTGAGCGGACACACCCACGACATATGAAATACGAACAACAGAGTCGTACAATCGATCGAACCTACAGATGTAAAACAGTTCATACGAATACATAATGTAAATATTAAAACTCAAATATGATCCTGTGCTGTCCTGCGTATCCCGGTTGTACAGGGTGGGCCATTTGTATGGATACACCTTAATAAAATTTGTATCCATATAAATGGATACAAACACATTTTATAAGTGGTCAGAAACTTGAAAGAATAAAGTTACGTTAAAACCAAGCACACCATTTTTTTCCCTTGTGAAATTGTCACATGACCCTCTTCATATTAAAAAAACTAAAGTTGGATCCAATGGCCACCCAACTTCAAAATGGGCACTATGGTCACCACTCATCTTGAAAAGTTTGCCCCCTCACATATACTAATGTGCCACAAACAGGACGTTAATATCACCAACCATTCCCATTTTATTAAGGTGTATCCATATAAATGGCCCACCCTGTACTTGGTTCCAGTGTCTCTAGTCAGGTGCCTCTAGCCACATAATTGGTAAGTTTCTTGGTAAGGAACTGCATTTGTGATTTCTGCAATTATGCTTCACATTCACCTTAGCAGCAGACGCCTGATGAATGAGTTACGGTGATTCTCCCCCTAGTGGCACATAAAGAGACTGCCACAAAATATTCGTGAGCCTTGCACCGATTTCTTCATAATCATCACCATAACACATCAACCCAGCCAAATTAAATCATCACATAACGGTACTTTCTTCTGTGTTGAGGTGAAGCTTGAAATGGTTAATGTCTCTCCTTTCCAAATGGCTCCGATAATAGACCCCACCCTTCCCCATTTCCACAGGGAACATGCAGCTGCTACGAGAGTCCATAAAAAAAAGCTGCATCGAGGCAGGGTTAATTCATACACAGTGACCACTGTTATACAAATAATACAATATTAACTGGTTTAACAAATTATTCATACAACAATAAAAGTGTGCAGTTAAAATACAGATCATTTGAAAGCAGTACAGGGAATCGTACTCCAAGACAGTCCTGTTACAATTATACATTTATAATCGACCATCAACATTTTACAATCAATTCTACAGTTCCCTATTTTCCAGCTCCCAGGTTGCCTGCTCTGCTTATCTGATGGTGCGGTGATTCATCACTTGGCTTTGGAAGCGTAAGGTTGCCGGTTCGAATCCTGATCCACCGAGGTGCCACTGAGCAATGCACCGTCCCCACACTGCTCCCCGGGCGCCTGGCCACTGCTCACCGAGGGTGATAGGTTAATGCAGTGCTGTGCTGCAGTGTACCACTTTGACAGTCTTTGACACTTACACATTTTTACAAAGGAATTTCCATGACTTTTTCATAACTATTCAATTACGACCAAATTCACGACCATACGTTCTCTGAAATTTCTGTGCAAATGTGAGGGGAAAATAAACACAAGAAGTCAAATTTAGCAAAAAGTTGTTCAATTAAATTTATGACAACCCCCTTAAAGCTTAACTCGAACGACAGAGAAGTATGGAAGCAACGCACACAGTTGCACATGAAGTGGTTCACTACGTAAAGCCAGCAAAGATACTATAGACCTGCGCTAGTTTTAGTTTTAAACGTAAAAAAAAAAAAAACTACGGGAACTACGTACTTCATTATACATTCATGTGTCAATCACATTTCAATCACTTTTCCATTACTTTATATGTTTATTTCCTATTCCAAAACTTATCAAGGACTGGAAAATTCACTTTTCCAATTCCATGACTTTTCCAGGTTTTTAATGACCGTAGGAACCCTGTTACATGTATGTGTGTCTGCCATGCAGGGAACATGCTCGCGGCAACATAGATAACCCGCAATAAACCCGACTGATTAGCTGCCATTTGCGCTAAGTAAATTTGTATAAATGTGACATGGGAATTTCCATGAATGGATTTGTATGGCTGCCATTTGCTGCAAGCATGAAAAGTTCTAATTTTTTTAAACTTTCTGCGGCAAGCAATGCCAAGCAAGACCCACAACCCATTTTGGCGGCACAAGAGGTCATCCGATTCAAAGTGATTTTCCACACTTACACTCTATAATAGCTTTACGTATTACAGCAAGCTTTACTCTGAATAATTCATTCAATTAAATAGTTATTTATGAATCATTAGACATCTCCCAATTTGTATAGGTTGTGTGATGTCCAGAGAGACTTTAACAAAGCATTTCACTTCACATTGTAGTGTGCGAGTGTAAGAACTTTTGATTTTGTTTGCTAATGACACATTATTATTCCAGCTGCTGCTTCTTTTTTTTTTTAGAGGTATTGCAAACAGAATTTTTTTTTGTTGTGATTTTTATTGTCTTTTATGGTCCCTTTAGGTTCCCACTAGGTAAGTCCCACTAGGTTAGGGTGGGGTCAGCGATGGCATGTTCTGGGTCACAGGTGAAGGAGACCGTGATGGCGTAGCGTGTGCCCCATGTCACTTTCTCCACGCGATGCAGGTTCTCCGAGGCTGATGAAAAGAATGAAACCCGTCCTGGAACCAGAGTAACAGCAGGTGACAAACGGAGTAGAAACACAATGCCTTTACAACCAACCACACGACTCTTCTCAGTTCACTTTAACATACTGTTACTATTGAGTCCAGTTGAGTCCAAATGGGACTCAAGAGAACAATGAAGTGAGAGCAAGCTGCACACTCTTAACATCCCTACATGCAACGCACCTGCGCGTGGTTCTACTGTTCGGTTGCTGGTGGTGTCCATGAAGATGAAGCGCCCGCCGCCAAATTCAAGCCCGTAGTCGGATAAATATAACAACGACGTGTAGTCGAAGGAGCCATAGGTCACCTAGAATGATTATCAACACACATTCACTGTTTATTCTGGTTAGGTTTTAAAATACAGTTGGATTCAAAACAAATTATTTATTTAAAACTATAACAAAACGGTGGGGTGCTCTACCTTGTCAATGTGAGGGTGCCAGTATTCATCATGAGGGGTCTTGGCATCAGTGCTGTTGATGCGGGAGAAGAAGGTGGGCTTGGTGAGGTACATCTGAGACGGGTCCAGTCCGAACACTTCAGCGATCTCCCTCTGGATACGACCACGCACCTCTCTAGGAACAGTGGGGCAATCACCATTAGTCCCCTAACCCCCAGGCTGAGGACCATCTGGTAATGGGTCAGACAAGATGAACAAAATAATGTATCCATTTTAGTGACTATGGGAGTCTGCGGGGTATTTTTATTTTGAAAAAATGACCAGATCATCTCCCTGACACTCTCCATGCAAGCCTCTTTCCCATACTGTTCCTGTTTCGAGTCCTGATAAATGAAGCCCATAAGCTAACCTGAGCTAAAACGAGTGTAAAAAAATCACATCTGGAGGGCTGCCAGAGCTCCCAATGATTCTGCTTTATGGTGATTTGTGTTTATTGTGCATGTTATTATATTTATACACCAACGTAATGGCCCGTCAGTGGAAGACAGTCTTATATGAAACCGGTCTTTGTAGTTATTTAAGAATCCTTACCTCTACTTCTCCACTTACTTGTACAACTCAAAATCATCTTCAGAGAAAATATCCTTTATCTGCTCCCCAAAGTACCTGATATCACAAAATAAATTCATGTAAACATTCCAGCCCAGTTCACTGGATGAGTAAACTGCTGCTGTCTGGTGCTGCACGATCCTCCAGGGAAATTAAATATAAAGAGCGTAATAAGGAGGAATGATATTTAAAGAAATGCACATGACAAAACTGGGACATGCTGTCACTGCTAGGAATTGAACGTGCCAGGTGGACACGTTGGGCACAGTATTCAAAGTGGCCCTAAGCACAGTGCTACATGTTCACTAGTGTAAGATAAGGAATCCTCTGGACTTAAATAAATAAATCATAAAAAACATGAACTTTTTTGCATGTGTTGGTGGGCACAGGTTTAAGTCATCGTAAATGAGGAAGTAGCCTGAATGAGGGCTGTCAATCATTTGTAAAAAACATTTATAAAAACTGTGTTACACACCAAACAGAATTGTAGTTAGTGTCTCTAATTTATGTAAACCTGAGGACACCTTACGCTAGCGAACACCCTCATGCTTAGTGCGGAGTGCTGCTCTTAGTGTCAGTCTGAAAACAGTGGCCGTGGTGAACTATTAAATGGCTCACGGGAAACATCGGCTGGGTTTGAGCTGCACCTTACCTGTAGATATTTACAAACTGCTTCCCCATTGACAGAGCTCCTGAGTGGAGGTCAAGAATAGAAGCCTAGAGGGGGAAAAAAAACTTATACATACATATATGTGTATGTGTGTGTATATAGATAAAAATATGAAAACAAAATGAAATTACAAAAAAAATTCCAACAAAAGTATGGCTAAAGCCCAGACTTTCAGTTAAATAGATACAGCTACTTACCCCACCACCAGACCCTCCCAGGGACAGACCCCTCTCTGCCAGTCTAGAGCAGGAGGCAGGGCTTTAGGACCAGAGAATGTGTACACTTACCCCGTGTAAAGTGATTGAAAGTTTCACTGACCTCCTCAGGGTCAGCGCCTCCTCTCTGGTCACGATGGCGTCAGTGACCCCTCTTCCACATGACTGGGGAGTACAGCCTAAACACAAAATCATAACATAAGGGTGAATATATTTTTATATTACATGACGCCTTCCTTTCAGAGCAGATATATGGTCCAATCGTCATGACCACTTCATTTCTGGGGTCTTCATTAAAGACAGTCCAGCTGGTCTTATAAAGCAATAAACTCATCAGTCAGACCACATCTTTACATTTACAGCATTTATCAGACGCCCTTATCCAGAGTGACTTACAATCAGTAGTTACAGGGACAGTCCCCCCGGAGCAACACAGGGTTAAGTGTCTTGCTCAGGGACACAATGGTAGTAAGTGGGGCTTGGACCTGGGTCTTCTGGTTCGTAGGCGAGTGTGTTACCCACTAGGCTACTACCACATCAGCTTGGTGCATCAGATCAAGGTGTATGAGAACGTGTACCTGGGAAACGCTTGAAGTTCTCATAATCTGCAGAGCACGGCAAGTGGAAGGTCCGTGGCTGAAGCAGCACCTCCCCCTGAAAGACCAGCGTCTTAGTGTTGTCCTCGTCTCCCCGGAAAAGCAGCCAGGCCACAATGATGCACGAACCCACAAAAATGGCCAGTGCGACAGACAGGGATTTTGGCCGTGGGGCAGATTGCTGAATAATCACATACTCACTGGCACACAGACACACAAAGAATTTGATTCGTTCTGCACTCTAAATCAGTAGTTCGTTTGCTTTTGCAATTTCAGCCCCGTGATGTCGGCCGGTCACATCTGTAACACATCTGTAAAGTGTGTTGCAAGCATGGTGCACTAAGGAGGGTCTTGACTGATGGGGTGGGTCAGCACGCAGCTCTCACACCATAGGGCCTCATGCACTGTGCACCTGGTGCTGTTAGTACATTAGGGCCGGGGTGAGAGCGCCAGAGATTAAGTGAGTCGACTCATGTGGGTCAGCTCGCCACGAGGAGCCATTTGTCTTCTAAACGAAACGATCGCGCCACATTCCGCTCGTGCAAATAACGTGAGACCTGTTCGGTAACCATAACTGTCCGACAAGCATCGTTTTACATTTTTCAACGTGTACATGTATCTTACGTCTTTACAGGATGGGCGGCGTAGCGCGTCGTTCGCTGTATAGAGCCGGTTCAAAGAGCCGATTCAAAGAGCCGATTCGTCAACGCCGCAACACGACGTCACGGAGCGCGCACAAGTTCAAACGGCGAATTAGAACGGAGGGTCGAGAAGCTACTTGGTCTAATAATGACAATATTGAAGAAAAAGCTGCATTCCAAAAGCACCCCGGTACTTTATTTATGGATTTTTTTTTCTGGCTCGTATGCAGCTGGTGCACAAGATCTCCCTGCCCTTCCGGGCCCGCTTCATTTACCTTCGAGCGTACTTGTCTACCGCGACCTCGCCTTCGGGGGCTTTCGAGCCGGTTCGTCTTTGTCTTTTTAACATACTGATCCGGCGCCTGCGTCTACATGTGTGGAGCGCCAGAAAACAACAGATTACTTCCCGTGTTACAGTAAAAGTGGTCCGGACAGGAACGCACAATTCGGACGTTTTTAATGCACGCACGATCATGACAAAAGAAATACTTTTATTCGTAGAATAAAATGAATTAACAAAGGCGTCGTTCATTGTTGCGCCTTTAGTGGGCAATTTTAGCGCAGATTGCATTGAACACCCTCAGTTTTGAGTGTGTGTGTGTGTGTGTATATAGAGAGAGTTAATAGTTAATGCTGCCATACATTCCAGGAGGTTCTTATCTGCAGTTTGGCAGATGACACCAAGCTTCGGCAATAACTTCAGGGCATACCAGAGTAATTTCACAGCAAAATTTTATATAAAATCGGCATTTACGGCAAAACGTTCGTAACATTTTTCTTGATTGCACCTGAGAATTAAAATGACATACTGAAATAGTCAAATGAAGTGTAGGGTGCTCAAAACAAATTCACACAAGGAATAATGCTATTTTTTTTTAATAAATCTGCCCAATTAGCACACTTTAATGAATCTTAACTCATAACCGATTTTTAAATCAACACTTTTTTTTTTTTTTTTCTTCCTTTCTCCATACTCACATTGCAACATTTCAAAACAGACAGGGACAGATGACACCCACATGTCCCTCATTACAGACCTGAGGCACTTTCAATGGCACTAGGGTGGGTACTGGTGCTGGGTAACAGTTACAACGTTGGAAATTATGTTTCCGACAACCGAACAACCCTACTGAGAACCTGCTTTGTGAAAAACTATTTCCCACAAGAGCACAGATGTCCAACAACGCCTGTTTCACAGCACCACCATTGTCATTTAGGAAACGCATTTGTACCACATGGCCTTTGGTCAGAAAATGTCCAGTTCTTGTAAACACTGGTACAAGCAGCAGAGTGCATGGGAAAGCTGGGGAGAGGTGGGTCAACATGTTAAAATAAAATAACCTCAAATAAGCCTTGCATTTGTCTTCAAGTGAAAGTGAATAAGCGCCTCAAACCGTTCCCGCACAACTTAAGTCATGTCTGAAGGGTCCAGTATTCTTATTTGTATCACAGAGCACTATAATAAACCTATTTCAGTCAACAAAAAAAAAATCATATTTGTTTGTTGTTTTTTTTGTAAAGCCTTAATCAAGGATGTGATCAGTATGATCTTAAAATTACCAGACGAGCCTCAAAAAGGACTGTGCTCATTGTAATTAGTAAACTCAGTTCATCCTCCACTCAAAAAAAAAAAAAAAAAAAAAAAGCTGAATGAATCCAAAAATAACTGCGTCACGTGTCCAACTGTTCACACTTCCAGCCCTTGTTCTGAGATGATGAGGATTTTCGGTTCTCCTCAGACTTGTAAAGCAGAGGACCTCCTCTTGGCTTCATTGGGATTATGAAGGGCTTCCAGGTGCAGACGATGGGTCAAGAAAACACAGACCATGCCAGTGGTCTGCAGTGTTGCCCGCCACAGGATTCACTCTCACATAACTCTGGAGGAGGGGCTATGACCAGCAGGAGCAGTTCCTGTCAGGACTGTGCGGTTCCCTTTAGATACCACATTCCCCCACAGCTAACACAACACTCCTGTAAAGAAAACACACACACACACCTGAGATTCATTCAGAGATTCAAAATCTAGATTAAAAATGAGATGAACAAACCCAGGTGGTTGAACTAATCACCTTCAGCACCCTGTCAACATCTGCTTTGGTAACGTTGGCACCCAGCTCTTGACCGAGCCGAGTCTGGACCACTGTCCTCCTGACCCGGTAATTCTTCATGAAGACCTCATACACAACCTGTCGATACTGACGGGGACAGAACAGACGGGGGGGTGATGCAGCAGCAATGGCCATGAAGGTATTTCTGCAGCTGAGAATTGTACCTTATCAAAGGTTTCTCCAGAATCCCACAGGGCGAAGACTTTCTGTTCGTCTGCTGTGGTGACTGTCTGAGGAGGAAACTGCAAGGGGGGGGGAATGAATGAATGCATACGGTGTTGACTGGATAGAGGAATCATCCTACTGCATGTAGGAGGCCAACCTCAGTTGCATTTATACATATATTTCTAGCCGATTCATAGTGCATCATCACGCCCCTGTAAATAACCACGCAGTCTGGTACAAATTAGGGGTGTTGAAATTAATCTCATAATCGTATTGACGTTGATTGGTGATACAAATTCTAATTAAAAGTAGTGCTGGTAGTGACTGGGGCCGAGCACATCAGAGTACAGAGCCGCTCCGGGTAGGAGCTCGGACTCGTCCACGTGGACGTTCAAGATGGCGTCCGCCTCACGCTGTTCAACGCTTATCTACGTTTAACATGTTGGAATTTCGGCAGAAATTGAGGCCAAGAAAAATTTCACCTTCGCGGCTTATTTGATGCCATTCGAACGCTGGTGCTGAATCTGTGGACGCTCAGTCCACACTCACCTGATGCCACGAACGGCAGAAAAAACGCCTGGCTCAGATGTTCGCGTGAACCGGGCCTTAACTCTCATCTCACTGACCTATTTGAAAACATATTGTGAAGTAATGTAGAAAAATTGATTGGATGCATTGTGATTCACTGAGATATCGAATCGAATCTCATAGGGTGGTAGTAGCCTAGTGGGTCACACGCTCGCCTATGAACCACAAGACCCAGGTTCAAATCCCACTTACTACCATTGTGTCCCCGAGCAAGACACTTAACCCTGAGTGTCTCCGGGAGGGGGCTGTCCCTGTTACTACTGATTGTAAGTCTCTCTGGATAAGGGCGTCTGATAAATGCTGTAAATGTAAATGAATCTCGAGTCCAGTGAAAGTTCCCACCTCCACTTAGAAATGGGGGAGATTTGGGGAGCTTATGCACGTATGAACTCACAGGCACAAAGATCTGCTTGCAGTTGCTGAGGAGGATGGTGTCCTGCAGCAGGCGGTCGGAGATGCTGCTGAACAGGCGATGTCCGGGGGGCAGGCTGGCCAGGTGGAGGTTAAACAGGCGCTTGACCTCGCTCAGGGTCAACACAAAGTGCTTGCGGAAGGTGGCGCTCACAAAGTCCTGCAGGTCGTGGGAGGGCCCGGCCGCGCTCTGCCCATTGTGGCCGTCCGACAGGCCAGGGGAGTCGTAGCCGTTGAGAGAACCGTTTGTGAGGGCGGAGCACGTGTCCATCGGCTCCTCGGAGTCGCTGAGGGGTTCCTGTTTCACTTGAACACCGGCCCCGCCCCGCTGCTGCGAGGGCAGGCGCGCCCCCGGCTCCTTCCGCAGCGACGCCGCGTTCTCCCGAGCCGCCTTCAGCCTCTGCTCACCGCTCACGTGCCGCAGCTCTGAGGGGGGAAAATTACGCGCACATCCGTCATTCCCAGAACGTTCCTCATTCACGCCAGCTGATGAAATTGGCAGGTGGTAGTAGTCTAGTGGGTAACACACTCGACTATGAACCAGAAGACCCAGGTTCAAATCCCGCTTATTACCATTGTGTCCCTGAGCAAGACACTTAACCCTGAGTTTCTCCGGGGGGGGACTGTCCCTGTAAATACTGGTTGTAAGTCGCTCTGGATAAGGGCGTCTGATAAATGCTGTAAATGTAAATGAAAGGACAGAGATACCTGGCTGAGGCTCCTTCTTTGCTGCAAAGTCTTCCTTTTTGAAGTTGAAAACTTTTTCCAACCTGAAAGCAATTCAAATGACATAGAAATCTGCAGTAGGGTTGTCCACATTTGAGAAGGACGGACGTGAATCAGCGTACTTGCTCTGAATTCCCAGCCACAGCATGTTCTGTCTCTGCACCACGTCAGGGTGCTTCTTGATGAAGTCGGTGTCGGAGGGCAGCAAGAACTCCCAGCCGCGGTTGATCCTGGAAGCGGACATCTGCTCGAGGAAGTCCTTCACGTCCTCCGGAGGAAGCTGCCGGGCAACACGCAGTGTACCATATCCACGTACAAACCCGAATACTTGGGAAAGGCCGCGAGGACGGGCGGGGACATGCGGTTGGTTACCTTTATGACAGCTGCCACCTCTTTCCTCAAGACAAAACGATCCAGTGTGAACCGCCACATCTGAAGAACAGACAGGCGTGCTTCTTATTAAATGGGCAAGTAGATTTTACATCAAGAAAATATCATTAAAGGCAAGTTACTGAAGGTGTTCTTAAAACCACTACACCAAAGCGGTAAAATGTCTGCACAGACACAATAAAAACACTTCCAGTTTTACTCTACTCTCCTTCAGAAAATAAAGTGAAGTGATTGTCACAGCAGCACAGCACACAGTGAAATTTGTCCTCTGCATTTAACCCATCACCCTTGGTGAGCAATGGGCAGCCATGACAGGCGACCGGGGAGCAGTGTGTGGGGACGGGGCTTTGCTCAGTGGCACATCAGGGGCACTTTGGTGGATCAGGATTCGAACAGGCAACCTTCTGATTACGGGGTCACTTCCTTAACCGCTAGGCCACCACTGCCCTTAACATTTACATTTACGGCATTTGGCAGACACCCTTATCCAGAGCAACGTGCATTCAAGTTACCATCGATGAAGAGATCTAGTCCGGTTCACTAGGCCGCCAACTATGAATACAATCTATTCATTCACTCTGTTATAGATTCTGTACACAAGTTCGACAACAAGAAAAAAAGTTACAAGTTAATCTAAATATTCTCTAAAGAGGAAGGTCTTGAGCTGCCGCTTGAAAGCACTCAGTGACTGAGCTGTTTTGACCTCAAGGGGAAGTTCATTCCACCACCGAGGGGCCAAGATGGAGAAGAGACTAGATTAATGTCTTCCTTTTACCATCAGAGATGGAGGGACCAGGC